>NC_057798.1:590710897-590950439 GCF_018294505.1 Triticum aestivum | reverse complement strand
GCCACTCTTCATGACGAACGTTCGCCAGCTAACACTGTCCTATTTTATTAGAATGTATTTGGTTTTGCTATCGCTTTTTCAGATCACTAAAAGTGTCTACCGATACATGAGTAGTTTTATCATTAGATTTTTCGCAATCTCTACTATTAAACGACACTTTGGTCGTTGTATGACCTTCACCCCTGCCCTTATTTGTTTGTTTTTCCCCTCTAGTACATTATCTCTCGCTTACACCCTACACTAAATTTTAGTAAATCATCAATCAAATTAGATTTTAGTAAATCATCAATCAAAACTTTCCTTTGGCCCTACTCATACCCAAATCAAATCAAATCAAACCTTGACAAAATCTTAACAGAACTAAAACTTTCCTTGCGGTCCCTTACTCATACAAAATCAAATCAAATCTTATCAAAACCTCAATTAAATCAGAACTTTCCTTGTCCTCCCCTACTAATATTCAAATCGAATCAAATCTTATTAAAATATAGAATATGTGGGTTAAGGTATATGTCGGATATGATTGGTGTTAGAACCACTAGAATATGTATGCACTGTTGCAACGAACGGACAATCACATACTCTTTACAAGTAGAGTTGGTATGTTCTCCTCACCCATTCCCTCTACCTTGGTTTTTTCCTCACGATGCCATCAGGCTCTAATCTAAACCAAATTTATACTTTCCTTTCTTTGTCCTCCTGTAAAACATGTCTCACATTAACTCAATCAAATCTTACCAAAACCAAGTCCTGCATTAACTCCATCAAAACAAATCAGATCTTATCAAAATTTCAACTAAATTAATATTTTCCTTGCTAGGGGAGTTATGGAATAAGGGGTCCTCGGGGCGCCAGCCCATTGAATATGGACCGGACCGGTGAAGCCGCATAGCGATAAAAGATCTATGAAGCCATGATGTGTCCTCCAAGTTAAGGATAGACAGGATCTCTTTATCCCTTGTTGTAATCTGTCTCCGGTAACCCTAACCCTATCGGTGTCTATATAAACCGAGGGTTGTAGCTTTTAGGGGAGAGCTTTATTCATTACCTCATTGGCTTAGGGTTTAGCTCATGCTGATCTCGAGGTAGATCTACTCTGTAAACCATACTATACATCCAATATAATCAAGCAGGACGTATGGTATTACCTCTTCGAGAGGGCCCGAACCTGGGTAAACACTGTGTTCATCGTCCCTTGTTCCCCATCGATCCTAGATCCACAGCTCGGGACCCCCTACCCCGAGGTTTGCTGGTTTTGACACCGACATTGGTGCTTTCATTGAGAGTTCCGATGTAGGGTCACCCGAAGGATCGATGGCTCGCCTGATCATAGGAGAAGGCATCGGATCCAAGGACTGCTTTGTCCCCGGTCAGCTCTTCGCGTTCGGCAGCATCGTGCTGCACGCGACCCGACTGGTCGTTTGGATCAGATCGACAACTTCGCTCCTGAAAACCGAATTCGATTCGGTAATCTGGAATATGTTGCGGACATGCGGGGTGATCTGGTCTTTGCCGGATTCACTATCCCTTTTCACACCCTCGCGGGCTCGCCATGCCCGCTCCGGAGTCCCCTCCGATCCAATCTACGGATCAGCCTCCGCCCTCCGAACAAGTTCGAGCCAGGAAGGCTCCACCTCAAGCGGGGGCTAGACTCCACCCTCCGCCGGAGCTGTCATGTCTGCGGAGGGCCTATCCTCGGCCTTCGAGGAAGAGTCAGGAGGTGGAGGACAAGAGTCAATCTCGGCCGGACCCTTCCGTCACAATGCCCCTCTAGCCTTAAGCCCTTACGACGAGCCGGCAACAGATGGCCAGGGATCATCCCTGACCCAAAGCAGCCTGATCTTGAATCCTGGCGCAGAAACTACTCACAAATACCAAGGCATGTCCTTAATCTCCAGTGACAATCCGGCCCCCCTGAAGGATCCGACACCGCACCCTGAGCCCAAATTGGCCTGCAGAAATGATGGACCGGCTAGGGCGCCTACTGCCCCCGACTCCGTCACAATGGAATTTGGCTTAGAGCCCTCAGATCTGGCAACCCTCGCTATGTTAAACGAGGCGCTAGACCGAATCCAGAAAATGACCCTCCAGGAGGACCAGCCCTCCGACCACAATCATCAACCTTTCGAGGCGTATCACAAGGAATTTTACGTCCAGCCCACCACCCACTTGGTAGCCACTATCGATGATTTAACCGCTATGCTAGATGATAATTCGGAAAACTCTGAATACATGGATGAGGATGGCGAAGCCACGGAAAACACCAATGTCGCCCCCATCACCGGCCACTGGACGGCCATATCCACCTATGATATTTACATGGTGGACACCCCCAAAGACGGCGATGGCACTCCCAATGAGGACCGAGACAAGCCTGAAGATGAGCCGCCCAAGCGCCAAAGACAGCGTCGTCGATCAAAGCCACGCCGAAGCCATGCGAGCAACATGGACTCTGCGGAGAACGACACCACAAATAATACGAATGACCTCACCGGGGCCGCAGATAATGAACACCATCAGGATGAACCCACAGGGAAGGACCCGCTCAACCCAGAAAACCCCGATGACTCCGAAGATAGCAACTACCTCCCACTTTCTAAAGAGGAGGAAAGTCTCGAGGATGATGATTTCATCATCCCCGAAGACCCGCTGGAGCAGGAACGGTTCAACCGGAGGCTTCTAGCCACCGCCCGCAGCTTGAAGAAACAAAAGCGCAAAATCAAGGCCGAACAGGACACCCTCAATGATCGATTGAACAAAGTCCTAGCCGCTAAAGAAGGTTACAGCCTCGAACAACCAATCAAAAGCTACCCCAAGCGAAGGTTGCTGCCGCAGTTCGACAATGAGACCGCAGAGCCAACACGTCCAAAATACACACGTACGGAACAGCCGGACCGCCCCCCTAGAGGGCGGGACAGAGAAGTTGACGAGGCCGAACACCCCACCGCACCACCTCGCCGTCACGACAAGGATTAAGTGCGGCCGACCTATGAATACAACCTCCTCCATGACCTAGATGCTCGAGGAAGCCATACCAGGTCCATCTACGGACCAAGAGAAGATCCGCCCACTCACCGAGCAGGATGTTACGACCGGCTCAACCAAAATGATAGAATCTGGGAGCAGCAGCAGATTCGGAGGGCCAAAGACCTCCGATGCGATGTAACCCGAGTTCGGGGCGCCGCACACCCCCTATGTTGAAGGAAATATGCCCTAGAGGCAATAATAAAGTTATTATTTATTTCCTTATATCATGATAAATGTTTATTATTCATGCTAGAATTGTATTAACCGGAAACATAATACATGTGTGAATACATAGACAAACAGAGTGTCACTAGTATGCCTCTACTTGACTAGCTCGTTAATCGAAGATGGTTATGTTTCCTAACCATAGACATGAGTTGTCATTTGATTAACGGGATCACATCATTAGGAGAATGATGTGATTGACATGACCCATTCCGTTAGCCTAGCACTTGATCGTTTAGTATGTTGCTATTGCTTTCTTCATGACTTATACATGTTCCTGTAACCATGAGATTATGCAACTCCCGTTTACCGGAGGAACACTTTGGGTGCTACCAAACATCACAACGTAACTGGGTGATTATAAAGGAGTACTACAGGTGTCTCCAAAGGTACATGTTGGGTTGGCGTATTTCGAGATTAGGTTTTGTCACTCCGATTGTCAGAGAGTTATCTCTGGGCCCTCTCGGTAATGCACATCACTATAAGCCTTGCAAGCAATGTAGCTAATGAGTTAGTTACGGAATGATGCATTACGTAACGAGTAAAGAGACTTTCCAGTAATGAGATTGAACTAGGTATTGGATACCGACGATCGAATCTCGGGTAAGTAACATACCGATGACAAAGGGAACAAAGTATGTTGTTATGCGGTTTGACCGATAAAGATCTTCGTAGAATATGTAGGAGCCAATATGAGCATCCAGGTTCCGCTATTGGTTATTGACCGAGAATAGTTCTAGGTCATGTCTACATAATTCTCGAACCCGTAGGGTCCGCACGCTTAACGTTACGATGACAGTTTTATTATGAGTTTATAAGTTTTGATGTACCGAAGGAGTTCGGAGTCCCGGATGAGATCGGGGACATGACGAGGAGTCTCGAAATGGTCGAGACGTAAAGATCGATATATTGGACGACTATATTCGGAGTTCGAAAAGGTTCCGAGTGGTTCGGGTATTTTTCGGAGTACCGGGGAGTTACGGGAATACGGGGAAAAGTATTGGGCCTTATTGGGCCATACGGGAAAGAGAGAGGGGCTGCCTAGGGCAGCCCCCCCCCCCCCCAAGGCCTAGTCCGAATTGGACTAGGGGGAGGGGCTGCGCCCCCTCCTTCCTTCCCTTCTCCCTCCCCCTTCCTTGTCTCCTACTCCTAATACTTGGAAGGATTCCTAGTTGGACTAGGAAAGGGGGAATCCTACTCCCGGTGGGAGTAGGACTCCCCTATGGCGCGCCATAGAGAG
Organism: Triticum aestivum; assembly: GCF_018294505.1. Classification (NCBI taxonomy): domain Eukaryota; kingdom Viridiplantae; phylum Streptophyta; class Magnoliopsida; order Poales; family Poaceae; genus Triticum; species Triticum aestivum. The sequence continues at coordinate 590,945,947 of NC_057798.1, read as the reverse complement.
GGCCGGCCCTCCCCTCCTCCACTCCTTTATATACGGGGGCAGGGGGCACCCCATAGACACACAAGTTGATCTACGGATCGTTCCTTAGCCGTGTGCGGTGCCCCCTCCATCATATTCCACCTCGATCATATCGTCACGGAGTTTAGGCGAAGCCCTGCGCCGGTAGAACATCATCATCGTCACCACGCCGTCGTGCTGACGGAACTCATCCCCGAAGCTTTGCTGGATCGGAGCCCGGGGATCGTCATCGAGCTGAACGTGTGCTGAACTCGGAGGTGCCGTACGTTCGGTGCTTGGATCGGTCGGATCGTGAAGACGTACGACTACATCAACCGCGTTGTCATAACGCTTCCGCTTACGGTCTATGAGGGTACGTGGACAACACTCTCCCCTCTTGTTGCTATGTCATCACCATGATCTTGCGTGTACGTAGGAATTTTTTTGAAATTACTACGTTCCCCAACATATGTTTCACAGAGAGGGTAATGCAACACCAATTCCTGGAAGGCTTCAAGCCTGTAAACATTGAATCATACGACGGAACCACATATCCGACCATATGGATAGAGGATTTCCTCCTCCACATTCACATGGTGCGGGGAGATGACCTCCATGCCATTAAATATTTGCCACTAAAGCTCAAAGGTCCAACTCGACACTGGTTGAACAGCCTTCCCGAAGACTCTATAGGCTGTTGGGAAGAGCTTGAGGACGCTTTTAGAGCGAACTTTTAGGGCACCTATGTCCGGCCTCCGAACGCCGATGACCTAAATCGCATCACGCAATAGCCTGGAGAATCTGCCCGACAGTTTTGGAACCGATTCCTGACCAAGAAGAACCAGATTGTCGATTGTCCGGACGTCGAAGCCTTGGCCACCTTTAAGCATAGCGTCAGGGACGAATGGCTCATAAGGCAGCTCGTCCAGGACAAACTAAGAACCATGGCAGCCCATACTTCTCCCATAACCCGCTTTTGCACGGGCGAAGACAGTTGGCTCGCTCGTAAAAACACCAACCCCGACACGCCCGGTACCTCTGAGGTCCGGGACGAAAATGAAAGTCGCGACGCAGCAAAAGTAAACATTGCCACAATGACGGTGAAGGTGAGGATACGATAGTAAATGCCGGATTCAGAAATTCGAAGTCCGGACCACAAAAGAAAGCCCCTAAAGGCAACGACGACGACCCATCCAGACTAGATACAATCCTGGACAGGCCTTGCCAGATCCACGACACGTCAAAGAAGCCCGCCAACCACTCCAACCGTAACTGTTGGGTGATCACGCAAGCCGGCAAGCTCACAGCCGAAGACTCGGGAAAAAGCCCACACAACGAGGACGACGACGAGCCCCGCAGGCCGAACAATGGAGGCCAGAAACCCTTCCCTTTCGAAGTCAAGACGGTAAACATGATTTATGCAAACCACATACCAAAGAAGGAGAGGAAGCGAGCATTGCAGGCGTGTATTCCGCCGAGCCAGTAGCACCGAAGTTCAATCCATGTTCAGCCTGCCCGATCACTTTCGGTCGCAGGGATCACCCGACCAGCATATGCCACTGAGGGTCCGCAACCTTAGTACTCGACCCCATAATTGATGGATTCCACCTAACCAGAGTCCTAATGGACGGGGGTAGTAGCCTCAATCAGATATATGAAGACACAGTGATGAAGATGGGGATCGATCCGTCAAGGATCAAACACAGTAACACCACCTTCAAGGGAGTCATTCCGGGAGTGGAGGCCCACTGCACACGCACTGTGACGCTTGAATTAGTGTTCGGCTCTCCAGATAACTTCCAAAGTGAGGACTTGATCTTCCACATTGCACCTTTTCGCAACGGCTATCGCGCTCCTCGGCCGAACAACGTTCGCTAAATTTAATGCCGTCCCGTGCTACATCTTGAGCTTTCGTTGGTTTTCCCTTGAAGAGGAAAGGGTGATGCAGCAAAGTGGCGTAAGTATTTCCCTCAGTTTTGAGAACCAAGGTATCAATCCAGTAGGAGACGACGCACAAGTCACCGAATACATGCACAAACAATCAAGAACTTGCAACCAACACGATAAAGGGGTTGTCAATCTCTTCACAGTCACTCGCGAAAGTGAGATCTGATAGAGATAGATAAACGGTAAAGTAAATATTTTTGGTATTTTGGGGTGTATAGATTGGAAAGTAAAGATTGCAAAATAATAGCTCAGAAACTAGCAAGATGTAAACGAGATTCAATAATATGGAAAAGAGACCCGGGGCCATAGGTTTCACTCGTGGATTTTCTCGAGATAGCATATATTACGGTGGGTGAACAAATTACTGCCGAGCAATTGATAGAACAGCGCATAATTATGATGGCATCTAAGGCAATGATCATGAACATAGGCATCACGTCCGTGTCAAGTAGACCAACTCTTGCCTGCATCTACTACTATTACTCCACACATCGACCACTATCCAGCATGCATCTAGAGTATTAAGTTCATAAGAAGGGAGTAACGCATTAAGAAAGATGACATGATGTAGAGGAATTAACTCAAGCAATATGATGAAAACCCCATCTTGTTATCCTCGATGGCAACAATACAATACGTGCCTTGCTGCCCCTACTGTCACTGGGAAAGGATACCGCAAGATTGAACCCAAAGCTAAGCACTTCTCCCATTGCAAGAAAGATCAATCTAGTAGGCCAAACTAAACCGATAATTCGAAGAGACTTGCAAAGATATCAAATCATGCATATAAGAATTCAGAGAACAACCAAATAATATTCATAGATAATCTTGATCATAAATCCACAATTCATCGAATCTCGGCAAACACACCATAAAAGAGATCTCCAAGAACATCGAGGATAACTTTGTATTGGGAATCAAAGAGAGAGAAGAAGCCATCTAGCTATGGACCCGAAGGTCTGTGGTAAACTACTCACGCTTCATCGGAGAGGTAATGGTGTTGATGTAGCTAGAAGCCCTCCATGATCGAATCCCCCTCCGATAGATCACAGGAAAAGGCCCCAAGATGGGATCTCACGGGTACAGAAGGTTGCGGCGGTGGAAAAGTGTTTTCGTGGCTCCCCCTGATGTTTTTAGGGTATAAGAGTATATATAGGCGAAGGAACTAGGTCAGGGGAGCTACGAGGGGCCCATGAGGGTGGGGGCACGCCTACCCCTAGGCGCGCTCTCCTTGGCCGCCTCGTTGCCTCTCCGACTTCATCTCCAAGTCTTCTGGTTTGCTTTTGGTCCAAGAAAGATCATCGTGAAGGTTTCATTCCGCTTGGACTCCATCTGGTATTCCTTTTCTGCAAAACTCTAAAATAGGCAAAAGAAACAAAAACTGGCATTGGGCCCTCGGTTAATAGGTTAGTCCCAAAAATAATAAAAAATAGCATATTAAAGCCCATTAAACATCCAAAGCAGATAATATAATAGCATGGAACAATAAAAAATTATAGATACGTTGGAGACGTATCAAGCATCCCCATGCTTAAATTCTTGCTCGTCCTCGAGTAGGTAAATGATAAAAACAGAATTTTTGATGTGGAATGCTACCTAACATATTTATCAATGTAATTTTCTTTATTGTGGCATGAATGTTTAGATCCGAAAGATTTAAGATAAAAGTTTAATATTGACATAATAATAATAATAATTCGAGCATACTAACAAAGCAGTCATGTCTTCAAATAACATGGCCAAAGAAAGTTCATACCTGCAAAATCATATAGTTTGGCTATGCTCCATATTCGTCACACAAAATATTCAAATCATGCACAACCCCGGTTTTAGCCAAGCAATTGTTTCATAATTTAGTATTCTCAAACCTTTTCAACTTTCATGCAATACATGAGCGTGAGCCATGGACATAGCACTATAGGTGGAATAGAATGGTGGTTGTGGAGATGACAAAAAGAGGGAGATGGTCTCACATTAACTAGGCATATTAATGAGCTATGGAGATGCCCATCAATAGATATCAATGTGAGTGAGTAGGGATTGCCATGCAACGGATGCACTAGAGCTATAAGTGTATGAAAGCTTAAAAAGAAATTAAGTGGGTGTGCATCCAACTTGCTTGCTCACGAAGTCCTAGGGCATTTTGAGGAAGCCCATCATTGGAATATACAAGACAAGTTCTATAATGAAAAATTACCACGAGTATATGAAAGTGACAAAACAAGAGACTCTCTATCATGAGGATCATGGTGCTACTTGGAAGCACAAGTGTGGTAAAAGGATAGTAGCATTGTCCCTTCTCTCTTTTTCTCTCTTTTTTTGATTGGCTTCTTTGGCCTCTCTTTTTTATTTCCTCACACGGGACAATGCTCTAATAATGATGATCATCACACTTCTATTTACTTACAACTCGATACTTAGAACAAAATATGACTCTATACGAATGCCTCCAGCGGTGTACCGGGATGTGCAATGAATCAAGAGTGACATGTATGAAAGAATTATGAATGGTGGCTTTGCCACAAATACGATGTCAACTATATGATCATGCAAAGCAATATGACAATAATGAAGCGTGTCATAATAAATGGATCGGTGGAAAGTTGCATGGCAATATATCTCGAAATGGTTATGGAAATGCCATAATAGGTAGGTATGGTGGCTGTTTTGAGGAAGGTCAATGGTGGGTGTATGGCACCGACAGAAGTTGCGTGGCACAAGAGAGGCTAGCAATGGTGGAAGGGTGAGAGTGCATATAATCCATGGACTCAACATTAGTCATAAAGAACTCACATACTTATTGCAAAAATCTACAAGTCATCAAAACCAAGCACTACACGCATGCTCCTAGGGGAAGGGTTGGTAGGAATTAACCATCGCGCGATTCCGACCTCCACACATAAGGAGGACAATCAAAGAGATACCTCATGCTTGCAATTTGTTACACAACGGTTACCATACGTGCATGCTACGGGACTCACAAACCCCAACACAAGTATTTACCAAATTCACAGTACTATACTAGCATGACTCTAATATCACCGTCTTCATATCTCAAAACAATCATCAAGAATCAAACTTGTCATAGTATTCAACACACTTTTTATGAAAATTTTTATTATATCCATCTTGGATGCCCATCATATTAGGACTAGTTCTATAACCAAGGCTAATTACCATGCTGTTCTAAAAGACTCTCAAAATAATATAAGTGAAGCATGAGAGCTCAACAATTTCTATAAAATAAAGCCATTGCCGTGCTCTAAAAAGATATAAGTGAAGCACTAGAGCAACATTGTCTAGCTCAAAAGATATAAGTGAAGCTCATAGAGTATTCTAATAAATCACGATTCATGGTTGTCTCTACCAAAAGGTGTGTACAACAAGGATGAATGTGGCAAAGTAAAAAGTAAAGACTCAAATCATATAAGATGCTCGCAGCAAAAGACATATCATGTGGTGAATAAAAATATAGCCTCAAGTAAAATTACCGATAGACGAAGACGAAAGAGGGGATGCCTTCCGGGGCATCCCCAAGCTTAGGCATTTGGTTGTCCTTGAATTTTACCTTGGGGGTACCTTGGGCATCCCCAAGCTTAGTATCTTGCCACTCCTTATTCCATAGTCCATCAAATCCTGACCCAAAACTTGAAAACTTCACAACACAAAACTTCAACAGAAAATCTCATGAGCTCTGTTAGTATAAGAAAATAAATCACCACTTTAAGGTACTGTTGTGAACTCATTATTTATTTATATTGGTGTAAAACCTACTGTATTCCAACTTCTCTATGGTTCATACCCCCCGATACTACTCACAGATTCATCAAAATAAGCAAACAACATGCGAAAAACAGAATCTGTCAAAAACAGAACAGTCCGTAGTAATCTGTAACTTTCGAATACTTATGTAACTCAAAAAATTCTGAAATAAATTGGTGGACGTGCGGAATTTGTCTATTAATATTTTCAAAAAGAATCAACCTAAAAGCACTCTTTTGTAAAAAATGACAACTATTCTCATGAGCGCAAAAGTTTCTGTTTTTTACAGCAAGATCACAATGACTTCACCCAAGTCTTCCCAAAGGTTCTATTTGGCACAAACACTAACTAAAACTTAAAACCAAATCTAACCAGAGGATAGATGAATTATTTATTACTAAACAGGAGCAAAAAGTAAAGAACAAAAATAAAATTGGGTTGCCTCCCAACAAGCACTATCGTTTAACGCCCCTAGCTAGGCATAAAAACACGAATAGATCTAGGTATTGCCATCTTCGGTATGCAATTCTTCAATTGAACACATATAATCTTTAGGAGATTCTTTGGTTTTATCAATGATAATAATCCTAGGCAAGAAATCGAGAAATTGATTTGTGGCAAAAGGTTCCTTAATAATATCGAAAAGATTGGGATGAACACTTACTGATTTGAGATCTTCATTCTCCTTACTAGAAGATTCGCCCTTATTCTTAGGAACGTAAATAAACTTGGCAACTTTGGTAGGAGGAGGATTTGAGGTATTTTTAACAGCAGAAAAAGAAGAATCCATGTTAGTAATAATATCTTTGAGTTATCAATCCTAGTAGAATCTTGATCTATCCTTTCATTAACTATGGGTTCCTTTTCTCTAAGACTATTTAGAGTAACTCCAACCTTAGATCCATATTAGGTAATTTGATTATGAATCTTTTTATCCAAATTTTCGATTAACTCTACAGTAGCAATTTTATTCTCAATAACATCAAGTCTTTGCATCACATGTTCCAAGGTTAAAATAGTTCCATTGACCAGAAGAAGTGGTGGGCCTAATAAATCTATCATGGCATTGTAAGAATAAAAAGTATGGCTTCCCAAGAAATTCCTTCCAGTAATGTGTCAAGAACATATCTATTCCAAGGAGTAATGCCTACATAAAACTTGTTGGGGAACGTGGTAATTTCAAAAATTTCCTACGATCACGCAAGATCTATCTAGGAGATGCATAGCAATGAGAGGGGAGAGTGTGTCCAATTACCCTCTAGACCGAAAGGAAGCGTTTTAGTAACACAGTTGATGTAGTCGAACTTCTTCATGATCCAACCGATCCAAGTACCAAACATACGACACCTCCGCGTTCAGCACATGTTCAGCTCGATGACGTCCCTCATGCTCTTGATCCAATTGAGGACGAGGGTGAGTTCCGTCAGCACGATAGCGTGGCGACGGTGATGATGATGCTACCGGCGCAGGGCTTTTCCTAAGCACTACGGCGATATGATCGAGGTGTGTAACGGCGGAGGGGGCACCGCACACGGCTAAGAGAAGACTTGGTGTGTTCTAGGGTGCCCCTGCCCCCATATATAAAGTAGGGAGGGGGAGGCCGGCCAGCCCTAGGGTGTGCGCCAAGGAGAGGGAGTCCTACTAGGACTACTAGTTCCTAGTAGGATTCCTCTACAAGGGAGAGAGGGGGAAGGAAGGACAAGGAGAGGGAGTAGGAAAGGGGGCATTGCCCCCCTTCCCTTGTCCAATTCGGACTGCTAGGGGGGGGGGACTGCCCTGGCGACCCTCCTCTCTCTCCACTAAGGCCCGTGGTGGCCCATTAGTTCCCCCGGGGGTTCCAGTAACCCCTGCGGCACTCCGTTTTTACCCGAAACTACCCGGAACACTTCTGTTGTCCGAATAACATGGTCCAATATATTAATCTTTATGTCTCGACCATTTAGAGACTCCTCGTCACATCCGTGATCTCATCCGAGATTCTGAACAAACTATGGTCATCAAAACACATAAATCATAATACAAATCGTCATCGAAAGTTAAGCGTGCGAACCCTACGGGTTCAAGAACTATGTAGACATGACCGAGACACATCTCCGATCAATAACCAATAGCGGAACCTGGATGCTCATATTGGCTCCTACATATTCTTTGAAGATCTTTATCGGTCAAACCGCATAACAACATACGTTGTTCCCCTTGTCATCGGTATGTTACTTGCCTGAGATTCGATCGTCGGTATCATCATACCTAGTTCAATCTCGTTACCGGCAAGTCTCTTTACTCGTTCCATAATGCTTCATCCCGTAACTAACTCATTAGTCACATTGCTTGCAAGGCTTATAGTGATGAGCATTACCGAGAGGGCTCGGAGATACCTCTCCGATACACGGAGTGACAAATCCTAATGTCGATCTATGCCAACCCAACAAACACCTTCGGAGACACCTATAGAGCATCTTTATAATCACCCATTTATGTTGTGACGTTTGATAGCACACAAGGTGTTCCTTCGGTATTCAGGAGTTGCATAATCTCATAGTATTAGGAACATGTATAAGTCATGAAGAAAGCAATAGCAATGAAACTATAACCATCATAATGCTAAGCTAACGGATGGGTCATGTCCATCACATCATTCTCCTAATGATGTGACCCCATTCATCAAATGACAACACATGTCTATGGTTAGGGAACTTAACCATCTTTGATTAACGAGCTAGTCAAGTAGAGGCATACTAGGGACACTTTGTTCTGTCTATGTATTCACACATGTACTAAGTTTTCGGTTAATACAATTCTAGCATGAATAATAAAAATTTATCATGAAATAAGGAAATAAATAATAACTTTATTATTGCCTCTAGGGCATATTTCCTTCAGTCTCCCACTTGCACTAGAGTTAATAATCTTGATTACAAAGTAATGATTCTAACACCCATGGAGTTTTGGTGTTGATCATGTTTTGCTCATGGAAAAGGCTTAGTTAACGGATCTGCAACATTTAGATCTGTATGTATCTTGCAAATCTCTATGTCTCCCTCCGACACTTGATGACGGATGGAATTGAAGCGTCTCTTGATGTGCTTGGTTCTCTTGTGAAATCTGGATTCTTTTGCCAGGGCAATTGCACCAGTATTGTCACCAAATATTTTCATTGGACCCGATGCACTAGGTATGACACCTAGATCGGATATGAACTCCTTAATCTAGACTCCTTCATTTGCTGCTTCTGAAGCAGCTATGTACTCCGCTTCACACGTAGATCCCGCCATGACGCTTTGCTTCGAACTGCACCAACTGACAGCTCCACCATTCAATAAAAATACGTATCCGGATTGCGACTTAGAGTCATCCGGATCAGTGTCAAAGCTTGCATCAACGTAACTGTTTATGACGAGCTCTTTGTCACCTCCATAAACGAGAAACATATCCTTAGTCCTTTTCAAGTATTTTAGGATGTTCTTTACCGCTGTCTAGTCCACACTTTGTTCTCATACATGGATCCCATCTCAGATTTCATGGCTTCAAGACATTTCACGAAATCTGGGCTCATCATCGCTTCCTCATAGCTCGTAGGTTCACCATGGTCTAGTAACATGACTTCCCGAATAGGATTACCGTACCACTCTGGTGCGGATCGTACTTCTGAAGACCTATGAGGTTCTGTAGTAACTTGATCTGAAGTTTCATGATCATCATCATTAGCTTCCTAACTAATTGGTGTAGGAATCACTGGAACTGATTTCTGTGATGAACATCTTTCCAATTTGGGAGAAGGTACAATTATCTCATCAAGTTCTACTTTCCTCCCACTCACTTCTTTCGAGAGAAACTCCTTCTCTAGAAAGGATCCATTCTTAGCAATGAATATCTTGCCTTCAGATCTGCGATAGAAGGTGTGCCCAATAGTTTCCTTTGGGTATCCTATGAAGACGCACTTCTCCGATTTGGGTTCGAGCTTATCAGGTTGAAGCTTTTTCACATAAGCATCACAGCCCCAAACTTTAAGAAACGACAACTTTGGTTTCTTGCCAAACCACAGTTCATAAGGCGTCGTCTCAACGCATTTTGAATGTGCCCTATTTAAAGTGAATGCAGCTGTCTCTAAAGCATAACCCCAAAACAATAGCGGTAAATCAGTAAGTGTCGGGGAAACCAATCACCTATGGGGTCATAAGGATCCCTTCTATGTTCGGCGGGGGGTTAGCTATACGAAGAGCAGGTCGAGCCGTTAGCACACAGGGGATTTTTATCCAGGTTCGGGCCGCAAAGATGCGTAATAACCTAGTCCTGCTTGTCTGGTTATACGTGTGTTCTTGAGCTTTTGAACTAGCTATGGTGCGTGCTTTGTCCAAAAGTTTGAATCCTCTCTCTGTATGCCTCGGGCCTCCTTTTATATGCAAAGGGGTTGCCACAGTGGCACACAGGAGGTGGCAAACTACAGTTATACGAGCTTATCGCTCGATCAACATAGGACAAGCACATTCAATGTGTTGCCTATGTGTACTCTTGCTTTATTGGGGGCGGCAACAGAGGCCATCTCATCCTTCACCACTCCTCCTCGCTCTGACGCGCGTCCAGGTTGACAGGGCATGCAATGCCATGCTGGCCAACTAGCTGCTGTGTTGGCGTAGTGGTAAGCTTCCACGAGGATTTGCATGCCGCCATGCAGGCGCCTGCTTAGTTGGCCTGCTTATCGTCGCACTGGAGTGGTGGTGAGGTGGCGAAACCTTGCCGGGCACGGGTCTGGCCACGGCCCAACAATCATCCCCAGCAAGGCTTGCCGGGGGCCTTGGAGTCATCCCCGACAAGGGTCTTGCCGGGGGACTTCGTCTTCTGTTCCCACGTGGATCTGTGGGCCGTCAATCTTTATGAGGATTTGCATGCTATCGAGCATGCGCTTTCGAGATCTTGGTCTTAACATTGTCGATGGTGTGAGAGCTCTCAGCCCCAAGGGTGATGGACTTGCTGGTGTTTGTGTAGGTTGCCCCGGCAAGGCCCTTGCCGGGGGCGGTCCAGCTTGCCCCTCGCCCCTCATGCTTCGAGTGCCTATTTTGGTAGTCTTCGGGCTTTGCCTTCCCCTGCCTTGCCAGGCCCTGCCGTAGGTGTGGCCACGACTGCCCGTGGCTGCATCTGCCCGTGCACTAGTAAGGGATACAGAAGTGCCCATACTTTTGTACACCGATAGTAAGAGACATCATAGATCGCACCATATCCAATAATGTACGGTTACGATGTTTAGACACACCATTTCGCTGTGGTGTTCCAGGTGACGTAAGTTGTGAAACTATTCCACGTTGTTTCAAATGAAGACCAAACTCGTAACTCAAATATTCACCTCCACGATCAGATCGTAGAAACTTTATTTTCTTGTTACGATGATTTTCCACTACACTCTGAAATTCTTTGAACTTTTCAAATGTTTCAGACTTACGCTTCATTAATTAGATATAACCATATCTGCTCAAATCATCTGTGAAGGTAAGAAAATAATGATACCCGCCACGAGACTCAACACTCATTGGACCGCATACATTGGTATGTATTATTTCCAATAAGTTAGTAGCTCGTTCCATTGTCTCGGAGAACGGAGTTTTAGTCATCTTGCCCATGAGGCACGGTTCGCAACCACCAATTGATTCATAATCAAGTGATTCCAAAAGTCCATCAGCATGGAGTTTCTTCATGCGCTTTACACCGATATGACCTAAACGACAGTGCCACAATTAAGTTGCACTATAATTATCAAATTTGCATCTTTTGGTTTAAATATTATGAACATGTGTATCATCACGATCGAGATTCAAAAAATAGACCTCTCATCAAGGGTGCATGACCATAAAAGATATTACTCATATAAATAGAACAAACATTATCTCTGATTTAAATGAATAACCATCTAGCATCAAACAAGATCCAGATATAATGTTCATGCTCAACGCTGGCACCAAATAACAATTATTTAGGTCTAAAACTAATCCCGAAGGTAGATGTAGAGGTAGCATGCTGACGACGATCACATCGACCTTGGAACCATTTCCCATGCGCATCGTCACCTTATCCTTAGCCAATCTTTGTTTAAAACGTAGCCCCTGTTTCGAGTTGCAAATATGAGCAACAGAACCAATATCAAATACCCTGGTGCTACTATGAGCATTAGTAAGGCACACATCAATAACATGTATATCAAATATACCTTTCAGTTTGCCATCCTTCTTATCCGCCAAATACTTGGGGCAGTTCCGCTTCCAGTGACCAGTCCCTTTGCAGTAGAAGCACTAAGTTTCAGGCTTAGGTCCAGACTTGGGTTTCTTCTCCTGAGCAACAATTCTCTTGCCGTTCTTCTTGAAGTTCCCCTTCTTCCCTTTGCCCTTTTTCTTGAAACTAGTGGTCTTGTTGACCATCAACACTTGATGCTCCTTTTTGATTTCTACCTCCGCAGAGCTCGGGAATTGTCTTCCCTTGAATATTATAGTTCATCACGAAGCCTTTATAGCTTGGTGGCAGTGATTGAAGAACTCTGTCAATGACACTACCATCAGGATATTAACTCCCAGTTGAGTCAAGTGGTTATGGTACCCAGACATTCTGAGTATGTGTTCACTAACAGAACTATTCTCCTCCATTTTGCAGCTATAGAAGTTATTGGAGATTTCATATCTCTCAACTCGGGCATTTGCTTGAAATATTAACTTCAACTCTTGGAACATCTCATATGCTCCATGATGTTCAAAACGTCTTTGAAGTCCTGATTCTATGCCGTAAAGCATGGCACACTGAACTATCGAGTAGTCATCAGTTTTGTTGTGCCAGACATTCTTAACGTCATCAGTAGCGTCTGCAGCAGGCCTACCACCTAGCGGTGCTTCCAGGACGTAATTCTTCTGTGCAGCAATGAGGATAATCCTCAAGTTACGGACCCAATCCGTGTAGTTGCTACCATCATCTTTCAACTTAGCTTTCTCTATGAACGCACTAAAATTCAAAGGAACAGTAGCACGGGCCATTGATCTACAATAACATAGACATGCAAAATAATTATCAGGACTAAGTTCATGATAAATTAAAGTTCAATTAATCATATTACTTAAGAACTCCCACTTAGATAGACATCCCTCTAGTCATCTAAATGATCATGTGATCCAAATCAACTAAACCATGTCCGATCATCACGTGGGATGGAGTAGCTTTCAATGGTGAACATCATTATGTTGATCATATCTACTATATGATTCACATTCGACCTTTCGGTCTTAGTGTTCCGAGGCCATATCTGCATATGCTAGGCTCATCAAGTTTAACCTGATTATTTTGCGTGTGCAAAACTAGCTTACACCCGTTGTATGTGAACGTAGAACTTATCACACCCGATCATCACGTGGTGTCTCGGCACGACGAACTGTAGCAACGGTGCATACTCAGGGAGAACACTTATACCTTGAAATTTAGTAAGGGGTCATCTTATATGCTACCGCCATACTAAGCAAAATAAGATGCATAAAAGATAAACATCACATGCAATCAAAATATGTGACATGATATGGCCATCATCATCTTGTGCTCATGGTCTCCATCACCGAAGCATCGTCATGATCTCCATCATCACCGGCGCGACACCTTGATCTCCATCGTAGCATCGTTGTCGTCTCGCCAACTATTGCTTCTACGACTATTGCTACCGCTTAGTGATAAAGTAAAACAATTACATGGCGATTGCATTGCATACAATAAAGCGACAACCATATGGCTCCTACCAGTTGCCGATAACTCTGTTAAAAAACATGATCATCTCATACAATAATTTATATCACATCATGTCTTGACCATATCACATCACATCAAGCCCTGCAAAAATAAGTTAGACGTCCTCTAGTTTGTTGTTGCAAGTTTTACGTGGCTGCTATGGGCTTCTAGCAAGAACTGCTCTTACCTACGCATCAAAACCACAATGATTTTTTGTCAAGTGTATTGTTTTAAGCTTCAACAAGCACCGGCCGTAGTCATACTCGATTTAACTAAAGTTGGAGAAACAGACACCCGCCAGCCACCTATGTGCAAAAGCACATCGGTAGAACCAGTCTCATGAACACGGTCATGTAATGTTGGTCCGGGCCGCTTCATCCAACAATACCGCTGCCGGGGCAAAGGGGGTAGAACTTACCGCGGAGGCTGGCAACTATGGCACCCTGGAGGACGAGGCCGAAGCAGCCGAGGAGGAGCAGAGCTTCCTCAGGTGGGTGGGGCCCGCCGGGGAGACCACCAGTGTTGAGGTTCCCCCTGCCGCAGAGGCGGCCGAGGAGCCGACCGAGGAGGCGTCCGAGGTGGACGAGTGCTTGGCCCCAAAGAGGAGGCGCGTCTTGCGGCGGACCGGCTCTAACGAGCCAGTCCGCCCTGACAGGGCCACGTAGCAGCAAGGGACTCAGGTGAAGCATATGTGCCAGATGAGGCACGTGGCCGCGAAGGCGCTGGAGGAGGCCACTGCAGCAAAGAGAGCCGCAACCGCTGCTTCCTCCTCGACCAGACGTGCTTCCGCTTCTTCCTCCTCGACCAGATGCGCCGCTTCTCCATCTCCTTCTCCGGCGGGCTCCGTCCCAGCGGCCAAATATGACCTTGGGTCATTTAGCCCGAGGAAGAAGAGGGGGGCAGAAGAAGAGGAGGACGTGTATGTCACTACAAAAAAAAGACACATTCGTGAAATTTTGGGCCGAACGATTTTTTTTCTGTCATACTTATGACACTTCTATGATGATAATTGTGACAAAACCCGGTATCATCATAGATGTGGTGGGGTCCTACTTCTATGACAAAAGATCTTGACAGAAAATGGGCTTTTCGTCCTGGGCGGGCCGGAGACGCAGCTGCATGTCATTCTTTGGGCCGTCCATGACGGAAAAAACCATGGTACAAGCAAGGGTGAGGAAAATATCGGTGTGTTCCCAGTTACGATGGGCGGTCGGGGCTGAGCGATGCTTGTTTCTCTCGTACACGCATGCGCTTGGGAGCGAGGCGTTGGGCTCTAACTGAACCCGAGCGAGGCGTTGGGCTCTAACTGAACCCGAGTGATTGCACTGCAGGCTACGCGTTACTGAACCCGAGCGATCAATCGATGGCTATTAACTGAACCCGATCGAGCGGTTCCTTCGCTACTGCTGCTAACTGAAGCTGATCGATGCTGCCTCTGGATGAATAGTGAGCGTTGCTGGGGGTGTTTGGATGAACAGTTCCTGGTGGGGGTGGATGAACAGGACCCCATGGTGTTGCCTCTGGATGAACAAGACCCCGATCGATCTAGCCGGTTGAGGCTGGATGAACAGGACCCCGTGGAGGGCATGATGAATAGGACCACCCCGTGGAGGGCTGGATGAACAGTAGACGGTGGAGGGCTGGATGAACAGTAGCCCGTGGAGGGGTGGTTGAACAGGAGCCCGTGGAGAGGGCTGGTTGAACAGTAGCTGGTGGAGTAGCGCGTAGTGGAGGCTGGATGAACAGGAGCCCGTGGATGAACAGTCGCAAAGTGGAGGCTGGAGGAGGTCGACGGTGGATGAACAGTAGCCCGTGGAGGCTGGAGGGGGTCGACGGTGGAGATGAATAGTATCCCGTGGAGTCCCGTTTTGTGGTACGCCACACCCTTCACGATGAACAGGACCCCCGTTTCGACCGTAGCGCTCCAACAAGTCCGTTTCCTTTGTTTTGCGGTACGCCACACCCCTCCCGATCAACAGGACCCCCGTTTCGACCGTAGGAGGTCCGTTTCCTCCGTTTTGCGGTACGCCAGACCCCTCCCGATGAACATGATCCCGTTTCGAACGTGGCCGGTCGAACACAAGGCCGTTTCCTCCGTTCTGCGGTACGCCAGGCCTCATTTCCATCGGCTGTTCCGTCCAAGCCAGTTGGCTCCCACGCGTTCTGTTGCCTGCTGATGAACACGACGCATTCTGTTGCCTCCCCATGAACACGACGGAGACGTAGTTTCTCTGTTTCGACCCAGCCATGTACAGGAGCCCTGGCCGTACGTACGCGCGAGTAGGCGTTCGAGACCCCGCCCGTATGTACATACGTGGCCGTATTTGTTGGGGAACATAGTAATTTCAAAAAATTTCCTACGTACACGCAAGATCATGGTGATGACATAGCAACGAGAGGGGAGAGTGTTGTCCACGTACCCTCGTAGACCGAAAGCGGAAGCGTTAGAACAACACAGCTGATGTAGTCGTACGTCTTCACGGCCCGACCGATCAAGCACCGAAACTACGGCACCTCCGAGTTCTAGCACACGTTCAGCTCGATGACGTCCCTCGAACTCCGATCCAGCCGAGTGTCAAGGGAGAATTCTGTCAGCACGACGGCGTGGTGACGATCTTGATGTACTACCGACGCAGGGCTTCGCCTAAGCACCGCTATGATATTATCGAGGTGGATTATGGTTGAGGGGGACACCGCACACGGCTAAGAGATCCAAGGGATCAATTGTTGTTGTGCCTAGAGGTGCCCCCCTGCCCCCGTATATAAAGGAGCAAGGGGGGAGGGGGCGGCCGGCCTAGTAGGGGCGCGCCAAGGGGAGTCCTACTCCCACCGGGAGTAGGACTCCCTCCTTCCTTGTTGGAGTAGGAGAAGGGGGAAAGAGGGGGAGAGGAGGAAGGAAAAGGGGGCCGCACCCCTTGTCCAATTCGGACCAGAGGGGGGCTGCGCGCCTCCTTCCTTTCGGCCTCTCTCCTCTATTCCCGTATGGCCCAATAAGGCCCATATATTCCCCGGCGAATTCCCGTAACTCTCCGGTACTCCGAAAAATACCCGAATCACTCGGAACCTTTCTGAACTCCGAATATAGTCGTCCAATATATCAATCTTTATGTCTCGACCATTTTGAGACTCCTCATCATGTCCCTGATATCATCCGGGACTCCGAACTCCTTCGGTACATCAAAACTTATAAACTCATAATATAACTATCATCGAAACCTTAAGCGTGCGGACCCTACGGGTTCGAGAACAATGTAGACATGACCTAGAACTATTCTCGGTCAATAACCAATAGCGGAACCTGGATGCTCATATTGGCTCCCAGATATTCTACGAAGATCTTTATCGGTCAAACCGCATAACAACATACGTTGTTCCCTTTGTCATCGGTATGTTACTTCCCCGAGATTCGATTGTCGGTATCCAATACCTAGTTTAATCTCGTTACCGGCAAGTCTCTTTACTCATCATGTAATGCATCATCCCGCAACTAACTCATTAGTCACATTGCTTGCAAGGCTTATAGTGATGTGCATTACCGAGAGGGCCCAGAGATACCTCTCCGACAATCGGAGTGACAAAACCTAATCTCGAAATACGCCAACCCAACATGTACCTTTGGAGACACCTGTAGTACTCCTTTATAATCACCCAGTTACGTTGTGACGTTTGGTAGCACCCAAAGTGTTCCTCCGGTAAACGGGAGTTGCATAATCTCATAGTTACAGGAACATGTATAAGTCATGAAGAAAGCAATAGCAACATACTAAACGATTAAGTGCTAGGATAATGGAATGGGTCATGTTAATCACATCATTCTCCTAATGATGTGATCCCGTTAATCAAATGACAACACATGTCTATGGTTAGGAAACATAACCATCTTTGATCAACAAGCTAGTCAAGTAGAGGCATACTAGTGACACTCTGTTTGTCTATGTATTCACACATGTATTATGTTTCCGGTTAATACAATTCTAGCATGAATAATAAATATTTATCATGATATAAGGAAATAAATAATAACTTTATTATTGCCTCTAGGGCATATTTCCTTCAGTCTCCCTCTTGCACTAGAGTCAATAATCTAGTTCACATCAGCATGTGATTCAACACCAATATTCACATCTGTATGTGATTAATACCCATAGTTCACATCGTCATGTTATCAACACCCAAAGGGTTTACTAGAGTCAATAATCTAGTTCACATCGTTATGTGATTAACACCCAAAGAGTACTAAGGTATGATCATGTTTTGCTTGTGAGGGAAGTTTAGTCAACAGGTCTGTCATATTCAGAGTCGTATGTATTTTGCAAATATTCTTATGTCTACAATGCTCTGCACGAAGCTACTCTAGTTAATTGCTCCCACTTTCAATATGTATCTAGATTTGAGACTTAGAGTCATCTGGACCGGTGTAAAAGCTTGCACCGATGTAACTTTTTACGACAGGCTCTTTTATCACCTCCATAATCGAGAAGTATTTCCTTGGTCCTCACTAAGGATATTCTTGACCGCTGTCCAGTGATCTACTATTAGATCAAAATTGTATTCCTTTGCCAAACACAGAGCAAGGTATACAATAGGTCTGGTTCACAGCATAGCATACTTTATAGAACCTATGACTGAGGCATAGGGAATGACTTTTCATTCTCTTTCTATTTTCTGCCATAGTCGGTTTTGAGTCTTACTCAACTTCACACCTTGCAACACAGGCAAGAACTCCTTCTTTGACTATTCCATTTTGAACTATTTCAAAAAAATTATCAAGGTATGTACTCATTGAAAAATCTTATCAAGCGTCTTGATCTATCTATATAGATCTTGATGCTCAATGTGTAAGTAGCTTGAACGAGGTTTTGCTTTGAAAAACTCTTATTCAAGTATCCTTTCATGCTATCCAGAATTTCTATATCACTTCCAATCAACAATATGTCATCCACATATAATATTAGAAATGCTACAGAGCTCCCACTCACTTTCTTGTAAATACAGGCTTCTCCAAAAGTCTGTATAAAACCATATGCTTTGATCAACTCATCAAAGCGTATATTCCAACTCCGAGATGCTTGCACCAGTCCATTGATGGAATGCTGGAGCTTGCACATTTTGTTAGCACCTTTAGGATCGACAAAACCTTCTGGTTGCATCATATACAACTCTTCTTTAAAGAATCCATTGAGGAATGCAGTTTTGACATCCATTTGCCAGATTTCATAAAATGTGGCAATTGCTAACATGATTCGGACAGACTTAAGCATCGATACGAGTGACAAAATCTCATCGTATTCAACACCTTGAACTTGTCGAAAACCTTTCGCAACAAGTCGAGCTTAGTAGATAGTAACACTACTATCAGTGTCCGTCTTCCTCTTGAAGATCCATTTATTTAACATGGCTTGCTGATCATAGAGCAAGTCAATCAAAGTCCATACTTTGTTCTCATACATGGATCATATCTCAGATTTTATGGCCTCAAGCCATTTCGTGGAATCTGGGCTCATCATCGCTTCCTCATAGTTCGTAGGTTCATCATGGTCTAGTAACGTGACTTCCAGAACATGATTACCGTACCACTCTGGTACGGATCTTACTCTGGAAGACCTACGAGGTTTGGTAGCAACTTGATCTGAAGTTTCATGATCATCATCATTAACTTCCTCACTAATTGGTGTAGGAATCACTGGAACTGATTTCTGTGATGAACTACTTTCCAATAAGGGAGAAGGTACAATTACCTCATCAAGTTCTACTTTCCTCCCACTCACTTCTTTCGAGAGAAACTCCTTCTCTAGAAAGGATCCATTCTTAGCAATGAATGTCTTGCCTTCGGATCTGTGATAGAAGGTATACCCAACTGTTTCTTTTGGGTATCCTATGAAGACACATTTCTCCGATTTTGGTTCGAGCTTATCCGGTTGAAGTTTCTTCACATAAGCATCGCAGCCCCAAACTTTAAGAAACGACAACTTTGGTTTCTTGCCAAACCACAGTTCATAAGGCGTCGTCTCAACGGATTTTGATGGTGCCCTATTTAACGTGAATGCGGCCGTCTCTAAAGCATAACCCCAAAATGATAGTGGTAAACCGATAAGAGACATCATTGATCGCACCATATCTAGTAAAGTACGATTACGACGCTCGGACACACCATTACATTGTGGTGTTCCAGATGGCGTGAGTTGCGAAACTATTTCACATTGTTTCAAATGAAGACCATACTCATAACTCAAATATTCGTCTCCACGATCAGATCGTAGAAACTTTATTTTTCTTGTTACGATGATTTTTCCACTTCACTCTGAAATTCTTTGAACCTTTCAATTATTTCATACTTATGTTTCATCAAGTAGATATACCTATATCTGCTCAAATCATGTTGTGAAGGTCAGAAAATAACGATACTTGCCACGAGCCTTAACACTCATCGGATCACATACATCGGTATGTATTATTTCCAATAAGTCAGTAGCTCGTTCCATTGTTCCGGAGAACGGAGTTTTAGTCATCTTGCCCAAAAGGCACGGTTCGCAAGCATCAAATGATTCATAATCAAGTGATTCCAAAAACCCATCAGCATGGAGTTTCTTCACTCGCTTTTTACCGATATGACCCAAACGGCAGTGCCACAAATAAGTTGCACTATCATTATCAACTTTGCATCTTTTGGCATCAATATTATGATTATGTGTATCACTATGATTTATGATTATGTGTATCACTACGATCGAGATCCAATAAACTAATTTCATTGGGTGTATGACCATCGAAGGTTTTATTCATGTAAACAGAACAACATTTATTCTTTGACTTTAAATGAATAACCGTATTGCAATAAACATGATCAAATCATATTTATGCTCAACGCAAACGCCAAATAACATTTATTTGGGTTTAACACTAATCCCGAAAGTATAGGGAGTGTGCGATGATGATCATATCAATCTTGGAACCACTTCCAACACACATCGTCACTTCACCCTCAACTAGTTTCTGTTTATTCTGTAACTCCTGTTTCGAGTTACTAATCTTAGCAACCGAACAAGTATCAAATACTCAGGGGCTACTATAAACACTAGCAAGGCACACATCAATAATCTGTATATCAAATATACCCTTGTTCACTTTGCCATCCTTCTTATCCACCAAATATTCAGGGCATTTCTGCTTCCAGTGACCATTTCCTTTGCAGTATAATCACTCAGTTTCAGGCTTTGGTTCAGCTTTGGGCTTCTTCGCGGGAGTGACAACTTGCTTGTCATTCTACTTGAAGTTCCCTTTCTTTCCCTTTGCCCTTTACTTGAAACTAGTGAACTTGTCAACCATAAATTCTTGATGCTCTTTCTTGATTTCTACCTTCGTCGATTTCAACATCACGAAGAGCTCGGGAATTGTTTTCGTCATCCCTTGCATACTATAGTTCATCACAAAGTTGTACTAACTTGGTGATGGTGACCAGAGAACTCTGTCAATCACTATCTTATCTGGAAGATTAACTCCCACTTGATGCAAGCGATTGTAGTACCCAGACAATCTGAGCACTTGCTCACTAGTTGTGCGATTCTCCTCCATCCTTTAGCTATAGAACTTGTTGGAGACTTCATATCTCTCAACTTGGGTATTTGCTTGAAATATTAACTTCAATTCCTGGAACATCTCATATGGTCCATGACGTTCAAAACGTCTTTGAAGTCCCGATTCTAAGCCGTTAAGTATGGTGCACTAAACTGTCAAGTAGTCATCATATTGAGCTAGCCAAACGTTCATAATGTCTGCATCTGCTCCTGCAATAGGTCTGTCACCTAGCGGTGCATTAAGGACATAATTCTTCTGTGCAGCAATGAGGATAAACCTCATATCACGGATCCAATCCGCATCATTGCTACTAACAATTTTCAACACAATTTTCTCTAGGAACATATCAAAATAAACATATGAAAGCAACAACGCAAGCTATTGATCTACAACATAATTTGCAAAATACTACCAGGACTAAGTTCATGATAAATTTAAGTTCAATTAATCATATTACTTAAGAACTCCCACTTAGAAAGACATCCCTCTAATCCTCTAAGTGATCACGTGATCCAAATCAACTAAACCATAACCGATCATCACGTGAAATGGAGTAGCTTTCAATGGTGAACATCATTATGTTGATCATATCTACTATATGATTCACGCTCGACCTTTCGGTCTTCGTGTTCCGAGGCCATATCTGCATATGCTAGGCTCGTCAAGTTTAACCTGAGTATTCCGCGTGTGCAAAACTGGCTTGCACCCGTTGTAGATGGACGTAGAGCTTATCACACCCGATCATCACGTGGTGTTTGGGCACGACGAACTTTGGCAACGGTGCATACTCAGGGAGAACACTTCTTGATAATTAGTGAGAGATCATCTTATAATGCTACCGTCAAACAAAACAAAATAAGATGTATAACAGATAAACATCATATGCAATCAAAATATGTGACATGATATGGCCATGATCATCTTGTGCCTTTGATCTCCATCTCCAAAGTACTGTCATGATCTCTATCGTCACCGGCATGACACCATGATCTTCATCATCTTGATCTATATCAATGTGTCGTCACATGGTCGTCTCGCCAACTATTGCTCTTGCAACTATTGCTATCGCATAGCGATAAAGTAAAGAAATTATTTGGCACTTGCATCTTATGCAACAAAGAGACAACCATAGAGCTTCTGCCAGTTGCCGACAACTTCAACAAAACATGATCATCTCATACAACAACTTATATCTCATCACGTCTTGACCATATCACATCACAACATGCCCTGCAAAAAGAAGTTAGACGTCCTCTACTTTGTTGTTGCAAGTTTTACGTGGCTGCTACGGGCTGAGCAAGAACCGTTCTTACCTACGCATCAAAACCATAACGATAGTTCGTGAAGTTGGTGCTATTTTAACCTTCTCAAGGACCGGGCGTAGCCACACTCGGTTCAACTAAAGTTGGAGAAACTGACACCCGCTAGTCACCTGTGTGCAAAGCACGGCGGTAAAACCAGTCTCGCGTAAGCGTACGCGTAATGTCGGTCCGGGCCGCTTCATCCAACAATACCGCCGAACCAAAGTATGACATGCTAGTAAGCAGTATGACTTGTATCGCCCACAACTCACTTGTGTTCTACTCGTGCATATAACATCAACGCATAAAACCTAGGCTCGGATGCCACTGTTGGGGAACGTAGTAATTTCAAAAAATTTCCTACGTACACGCAAGATCATGGTGATGACATAGCAACGAGAGGGGAGAGTGTTGTCCACGTACCCTCGTAGACCGAAAGCGGAAGCGTTAGAACAACGCGGTTAATGTAGTCGTATGTCTTCACGGCCCGACCGATCAAGCACCGAAACTACGGCACCTCCGAGTTCTAGGACACGTTCAGCTCGATGACGTCCCTCGAACTCCGATCCAGCCGAGTGTCGAGGGAGAATTCCGTCAGCACGACGGCGTGGTGACGATCTTGATGTACTACCGACGCAGGGCTTCGCCTAAGCACCGCTACGATATTATCGAGGTGGATTATGGTGGAGGGGGGCACCGCACACGGCTAAGAGATCCAAGGGATCAATTGTTGTTGTGCCTAGAGGTGGCCCCTGCCCCCGTATATAAAGGAGCAAGGGGGGAGGGGGCGGCCGGCCTAGTAGGGGCGCGCCAAGGGGAGTCCTACTCCCACCGGGAGTAGGACTCCCTCCTTCCTTGTTGGAGTAGGAGAAGGGGGAAAGAGGGGGAGAGGAGGAAGGAAAAGGGGGCTGCACCCCTTGTCCAATTCGGACCAGAGGGGGGCTGCGCGCCTCCTTCCTTTCGGCGTCTCTCCTCTATTCCCGTATGGCCCAATAAGGCCCATATACTCCCCAGCGAATTCCCGTAACTCTCCGGTACTCCGAAAAATACCCGAATCACTCGGAACCTTTCCGAACTCCGAATATAGTCGTCCAATATATTGATCTTTACGTCTCGACCATTTTGAGACTCCTCGTCATGTCCCTGATCTCATCCGGGACTCCAAACTCCTTCGGTACATCAAAACTTATAAACTCATAATATAACTATCATCGAAACCTTAAGCGTGCGGACCCTACGGGTTCGAGAACAATGTAGACATGACCTAGAACTATTCTCGGTCAATAACCAATAGCGGAACCTGGATGCTCATATTGGCTCCCGCATATTCTATGAAGATCTTTATCGGTCAAACCGCATAACAACATACGTTGTTTCCTTTGTCATCAGTATGTTACTTGCCCGAGATTCGATCGTTGGTATCCAATACCTAGTTCAATCTCGTTACCGGCAAGTCTCTTTACTCGTTACATAATGCATCATCCCGCAACTAACTCATTAGTCACATTGCTTGCAAGGCTTATAGTGATGTGCATTACCGAGAGGGCCCAGAGATACCTCTCCGACAATCGGAGTGACAAAACCTAATCTCGAAATACGCCAACCCAACATGTACCTTTGGAGACACCTGTAGTACTCCTTTATAATCACCCAGTTACGTTGTGACGTTTGGTAGCACCCAAAGTGTTCCTCTGGTAAACGGGAGTTGCATAATCTCATAGTTACAGGAACATGTATAAGTCATGAAGAAAGCAATAGCAACATACTAAACGATCAAGTGCTAGGCTAATGGAATGGGTCATGTCAATCACATCATTCTCCTAATGATGTGATCCCGTTAATCAAATGACAACACATGTCTATGGTTAGGAAACATAACCATCTTTGATCAACAAGCTAGTCAAGTAGAGGCATACTAGTGACACTCTGTTTGTCTATGTATTCACACATGTATTATGTTTCCGGTTAATACAATTCTAGCATGAATAATAAATATTTATCATGATATAAGGAAATAAATAATAACTTTATTATTGCCTCTAGGGCATATTTCCTTCAGTATTTACTTTCTTGCACCCTGGCTGCTGTACGTACGTGTACATGCTACGTGCGCGCCTCTACTACGACACGTGCACGCCTCTACATCGACTAGTATGTACGTACACGTTCGCGACCAGAATGACAACGCTATGTACGCTTCGACTAGGTGGGTCCTGACTGTTAGGCACTTCCTTGCGTGCGAAGATGTAGCTGGTATATCCCAGCAGTCAGGGGGGGGGGCGAATTGTTTTTTTGCCCGAACACATTTCCTTGTGTGCGAAGATGTAGCTGGTGGGTCCCAGCTGTTAGGGGGAAACATTTTTTCATGAAATACAGTGGCCCGTCCAGTGGGTCCCTGTTGTAGGTGGAGGAATAATTATTTTGCGCATAATAAGGAGGCACTTCCTTGCTGCGGCCGTGGACCCAGCTGTTAGCCTCTCCATGTATAGTCCACGTCTGATGGAAGCCGTTCCTTGACCACATTGACCATGCCGCGCTGAGAGCACCAGGGCGATGGACGACGGTGAGGCCTAGGAAGGGGATGACGCAGAGCCGGGGAAGACGCGATAGTGGATGCCCACGCGTAGAGGAGTATGAGGGTTCATTGGTTCGCTGCGGTGTGAGGCTGCCGTCGCCGCAGAATAACAGGGGGTGTGGGTGAGTAGAGGGTTGGCCTGGCCAGCGGTGGGAGTAGTTGGGGGCGGTGAGGCCTCTGCTGCATCGTTGCGGGCCATGGGATGCGGGAGCACGAGGCACGACCGGCGCTGGTTTGGGCGCCTGGAGCAAGAAGACCAGAGGTTGAAGAAGCACTACAGCCGTTGGATAGACATCGTACGGTCACTAGAGCTAGAATTGTGCATATTGACTAAGTTGACAAAGCCCTCCGTCCCCGTCAACTTAGTAAGCCCACAAGCCAGCCTACCACTATACTAGGTCCCAGCTAGCAGAGGGAGTATTCATTTTTTGTGCATAATAAGGAGGCACTTCCTTGCTGCGAAGATATAGCTGGTGGGTCCAAGCTGTCAGCGGCGGTAACGTTTTTTCACGAAATACAGAGGCCCTTTCGGTGGGTCCCATATGTCAGGTGGAGGAATCATTATTTTGGGCGTAATAAGGAGGCATTTCCTTGCGTGCGGCCGTGCACCCAGCTGTCAGCCTCTCCACGTACAGTCCACTTCAGATGCATGTCGGTCGTTGACCATGTTGACCAGGTCGAGCTGAGAGCACCAGGGCGATGGATGACGACGAGGCCTAGTAAGGGAATGACACAGAGGCAGGGAAGACTCAGCAGTTGTTTCCCACATGGAGGGGAGTACGAATGTACGAGGGTTTACTGGTTCATCTGCCGTCGCCGGAGAATAATAGCAGGTGTGGGTGAGTAGAGGGATGGCTAGGCCAGCAATGGGAGTACGATGGGGCGGTGAGGCCTGCGCGGCAGCACAGCCGGCCGCGGGGAGGAGGGAGTAGGCAGTCCCACCGGTGCTTGTTTGAGCAGCTGGAGCAGGAAGAGCAGAGATTGAAGAAGCACGACGGCCGTTGGATGGAAATCCAATAGTCACTACTTGTGCGTCAACCTTTTTTTAGGAAAGCCTCAAATCTGTGGAAAATAGCATACAACCCTTCTGCCATTATTTCTAATATTTTACACCCCATTTGCTAATTCTTAAGGTTTTTTTTGGAGCCCATATTCTTTTTGTTAGCATTACAGCCCATATTGTGGCCACGGTTAAACAATTATACGAAAGTTTGCATATTTCGGTGCGGTCCGAACTATTTTTAATCTCGAAATTTCGAGTCACATTCAAACTGATTTCAAAAATAAATGTATATCAATATAAAATCCAACAAATTGTCCACGCATAAAAATCAATGCAATTTAAAATCTCGAAATGAAAAAAAGAAATTTGAAACTTATTGCCGGTTTGATGTGTTTTAAAAATGTACAACCCATTTCTCATTACTGATAGGCCATTTTCTCGGCCAGCCGAATGAAGCTATCCTCGTCTTGAAAGATTTGTAGCTTAACAGGCCTGACAAAGCGACTTACTTGGAAAATCACAAAAAAACTGGGCTGTGGCCATGGACCCAGCTGCGGCCGTGGACCCAGCTGTCAGCCTCTCCACATATAGTACTGTTCTGATGGAAGTCGGTCGTTGACCACATTGACCACGCCGCGCCGAGAGCACCAAGGCGGTGGATGACGGCAAGGCCTAGGAAGGGGACGACGCGAAGCCGGGGAAGACGCGGAAGTGGATGCCCACGCGGAGAGGAGTACGAGGGTTCACTGGTTCGGCTGCGGCGTGAGGCTGCCGTCGCCGTAGAATAATAGGGGGTGTGGGTGAGTAGAGGGATGCCCTAGCCAGCGGTGGGAGTAGTAGGGGGCGGTGAGGCCTCCGCGGCATCACAGCCGTCCACGAGAGGCAGGAGCACGCGGCACGACCGGTGCTGCTTTGGGCGGCTGGAGCAAGAAGACCAGAGGTTGAAGAAGCACTATGGTCGTTGGATGGACATCGTACATTCATTGGAGCTAGAATCGTTCATATTGACTAAGTTGACAAATCCCTCCGTCCTCGTCAACTTAGTAGGCCCACAAGTCAGCCACCCACTATGGTGGGTCCCAGCTAGCAGGGGGTATTCATTTTTTTTGTGCGTAATAAGGAGGCACTTCCTTGCGTGCGAAGATATAGCTGGTGGGTCCGACCTGTCAGCGGGGGGAATGTTTTTTTCACGAAATACAGAAGCCCTTCCCACATACAGTCCACGTACAGTGCGTAATAAGGAGGAACTTTCCTTGCGTGCGACCATGGACCTCGTGGGTCCCAGCCGTCAGGCTCTCCACATATAGTCCTCTTCCGATGACTCTTGTATGTTGACCACGCAGCGCTGAGCGCACCGAGGCGGTGGACGACGGCGAGGCCACAGACTGGAATGACCCGGAGATGGGGAAGACGAGGCAATGGAGTCGCAGACGGAGAGGAGTGGGAAACTTGACTGGTTCGGGTGCAGTATGGGCCTACACTCGGCAGAGAATAACAGGAGGTGCGGAGTGGAGGGATGGCCTGGCCGTCGGCAGGGTAGCGTTTCGCTGAGGAGCGCAAAACAACGCCGCTGGACACCGAAGGCTGGAGCAGGCGGTCCTGACAGCGCTGGGGGAAGAAGACGAGAGATTGAAGAAGAATGCCAGCCCGTTGGATGTAAATCCAGTGCCTTCTTAGGCTTCGACCTACTGGCCCACATGTCAGCTAGTCCATTTGGTGGGCTGGGTGAAACAATGATGTAGCATCTATGCAACCCATTTATATATATGGTAGAATTTAAAGCCCATTTGCATTTTTCTCTAAATCCGCGGACTTGCTGGGCTGGGTGAAAATATCATGTTGGGCTAGACGGAGAAATGTTATAAAAACATAAACACATGATTGCACGTCATCACCTAAAAAAACATGATTGCACGTCTATTACTGCATTGGTCAGTAAAATCTTTGCAAGCTTATGTACCCAATCACTAGGAGTTAACTTGCCAAGTTATATATAAACAATTATTATTATTTTCTAGGAACTTTCAACTTATGAAATAAAATATCATTTAAATTTGATGAGTTAATAGTACATGGGGTATTATTATTTTTTAGGCTAGACATGGGACAGTTGAGTTGGTTCTAGGGAAAAGTACTGAGAGAAAACTCAGTTTACATCGAAAAAGAAAGTGGGAGAAAATTCGGATATAGGATTAATGAAAACGAATAATAAAACTGAGTTGTGCGTCATCTTGAAAAAACAAACATAACTTGGGCTGCTGATATTATAGACAAGCTAAGTTGGGAGGCCCAGAGGCCGCTTGATACCTGATGGATCCAAAAAATGTTGAAACATGTCGTGGGATGCCCGTGTTAAACAAAAAAACTTAGGCCATGGACCTGGTGGGACCGGGACTGTCAGCCTCTCGATGAACAGTTGTCTCCTGATTCCTCTTGTTTTGCTGACCATGTTGGGAACGACAGACGGCGGCGCCGCGGCTAGAGCACCAAGGCGGACGATGACGTCGAGACCTCGGACCAAACGAACCGGAGCGGGGGAAGACGCAGGCGGAGGGGAGTATGAGGGTTGACTTGTTCGGGTGCAGGGTGGGCCGGTGGAGCTGCCACCCCCGGACAATGTGTGGTAGTAGAGGGATGGCTTGGCCAATGCCATAGGCTATGATGGCCAGCCGCTGTATAGGAAGAGGACGAAAGATTGAACAAAATAAAGAAATACAAATGGATAGGTGGTTGGTCCCATATGTCTATGTACGAGACCTGCTGGGTCCACCCGAGGAGGGGAATATGTTGGGAGGAAGGAGATTCAAAGCACGGCAGCCAAGTGAACTAGTTTTTTTAACGGACAAGTGAACTAGTTACATACATTTGAGCAAATAGCCACTAAAAAGCAAACAGGTTAATGGGTTCTTAAAAGAAATATTTCGGACAAAACAGATAATTGTGACACATAGGCTAATGCATGAAACACTCAGATGATAAAGGTGCTTATAAACAGATAAAGTACAACATCTAGACCTTCCCGGCATGCCTGATCATGACGCTGCGGCTGTCCGTGTACTCGTCGGTTACGGGAAGCAGACACACCATCATGTCCAAGATCTGCCTGTACATGTCGTAGCATGCGTATGCGTCCTTGGCCACATAGGTTATGTAGGCTAGATTAAGAGGTACCTCCCACGTGTTCATGTCCTTGGTATCGTTATCTTCTTTCATGTTGGCGTTTCAAGGGTCGATGATGGTCTCGGCGAGGTCAACCACAGAGTCCTTCTCCTGCCCGTTGGTGATGATATTGTATTGCTTCTGGATGTCGACAAGCTTGTTGCACCAGATGGCCGAATCGTCGCGTTCTTCCTTCTCTCCACCATAGCGAAGGTGCAGTCGGCGCTGCTGATGAAACGGGCGAATGCTCCAGAACCTCTGATGGCCCTATAGAAGTGGTAGATGAGAACCTCGTCCCGCACACAAACCTGGGCGATGGCGATCCGCTGGTCCCTGTCAAGAGAAGAATGGATGGGCACAAGGTCTAGTCCTGCAACCTTGTGCTTTCTCGTCCTGTAGGTACTGCTTGAACTCGGCGAGGCAGAGCTTCACCGAGTCCGGATCGTTGGTGTACATCACATTCAACTTGGTGCAGCCACAGGACTGAACAGCGAACTCAAAGGGGAACTCCTTGCTAAAGTCCATATCCAGCAGGCTCACCCCTCGGATCGCCATTGGAGTCTCTTCAAGTGAACGAGTGTGTAGGCGGCGGCAGCAGTTTGTTTTTCAGCTCTTGGGGAACTGGATTCAACAGTAAACTGAGTGTGTACAAGCGACAACAGTTGCTACCCCTCCCTCGTCCGCTGCACACCCGACAGAAGATGCGCCCTTGGCGCATTCAAATGCCTCCATTAAGAAACCTACTCCGGCCACATGTCGGTTCACGAGCGGGTTTGTATTGGTACTGTAATAACAGGAGTTAGTGGTCACTTTACTTAAATTTAATTAGCTTTAATAGAAATTTATACTTAAAACAAGCAATGCATTGGCTCGTTCTATCAGTGCCACATGATCAACATGCACAACAATTAGAATTATTATTCTCAGGATGCACACGATTAGCACATTTGTCGCACTTTCAAAAAGATAATACTGAAGGAAATATGCCCTAGAGGCAATAATAAAGATATTATTTATTTCCTTATATCATGATAAATGTTTATTATTCATGCTAGAATTGTATTAACCGGAAACATAATACATGTGTGAATACATAGACAAACAGATTGTCACTAGTATGCCTCTACTTGACTAGCTCGTTGATCAAAGATGGTTATGTTTCCTAGCCATAGACATGAGTTGTCATTTGATTAACGGGATCACATCATTAGGAGAATGATGTGATTGACATGACCCATTCCGTTAGCTTAGCACACGATCGTTTAGTATTCTGCTATTGCTTTCTTCATGACTTATACATGTTCCTATGACTATGAGATTATGCAACTCCCGTTTACCGGAGGAACACTTTGTGTGCTACCAAAAGTCACAACGTAACTGGGTGATTATAAAGGTGCTCTATAGGTGTCTCCGAAGGTACTTGTTGGGTTGGCGTATTTCGAGATTAGGATTTGTCACTCCGATTGTCGGAGAGGTATCTCTGGGCCCTCTCGGTAATGCACATCACTTAAGCCTTGCAAGCATTGCAACTAATGAGTTAGTTGCGAGATGATGTATTACGGAACGAGTAAAGAGACTTGCCGGTAACGAGATTGAACTAGGTATTGAGATACCGACGATCGAATCTCGGGCAAGTAACATACCGATGACAAAGGGAACAACGTATGTTGTTATGCGGTTTGAATGATAAAGATCTTCGTAGAATATGTGGGAGCCAATATGGGCATCCAGGTCCCGCTATTGGTTATTGACCGGAAACGTGTCTCGGTCATGTCTACATAGTTCTCGAACCCGTAGGGTTCGCACGCTTAACTTTTCGTTGACGATATAGTATTATGTGACTTATGTATGTTGGTAAACGAATGTTGTTCGGAGTCCCGGATGAGATCATGGACATGACGAGGAACTCCAGAAAGGTCCGGAGATAAAGTTTGATATATGGGATAATAGTGTTTGATCTCCGGAAGGGTTCCGGAATTCACCGGAAGGGGTTCCGGATATTTTCCGAAATGTTTGGGTACGAGAACACGTTATTTGGGCCAAAGGGGAAAGCCCACAAGGTTTTTGGAAAGCGCAAAAGGAAGTTTTGTAGAGTCCAGGGGCCAGACGCCAGGGTCCCTGGCGTCTGGGTCCAGACGCCGTTAACCCTGGCGTCTGGCCCTGGAGTCCGAGAAGGACTCTTGCCTTTCGGGTGAAACCGACTTTGTGGAGGCTTTTACTCCAAGTTTTGACCCCAAGGCTCAACATATAAATAGAGGGGTAGGGCTAGCACCCAAGACAGATCAAGAAACACCAAGCCGTGTGCCGGCAACCCCGTACCCTCTAGTTTATCCTCCGTCATAGTTTCCGTAGTGCTTAGGCGAAGCCCTGCGGAGATTGTTCTTCACCAACATCATCACCACGCCGTCGTGCTGCTGGAACTCATCTACTACTTCGTCCGTCTTGCTGGATCGAGAAGGTGAGGATGTTATCGAGCTGAACGTGTGCAAAACTCGGAGGTGCCGTGCGTTCGGTACTTGGATCGGTCGGATCGTGAAGACGCACGACTACATCAACCGTGTTGATAAACGCTTCCGCTTAGCGATCTTCAAGGGTATGAAGATACACTCCCTCTCTCGTTGCTATGCATCACCATGTTCTTGTGTGTGCGTAGGATTTTTTTTGAAATTACTACGTTCTCCAGCAGTGGTATCAGAGCTAGATTTTATGCGTAGATGTCATATGCATGAATAGAACACAAATGAGTTGTGGGCGATATAAGTCATACTGCTTACCAGCATGTCATACTTTGGTTCAGCGGTATTGTGAGATGAAGCGGCCCGGACCGACATTACGCGTACGCTTACGTGAGACTGGTTTCACCGTTACGAGCACTCGTGCTTAAAGGTGACTGGCGGGTGTCTGTCTCTCTCACTTTAGTTGAACCGAGTGTGGCTATGCCCGGTCCTTATGAAGGTTAAAACAACACCAACTTGACAAACTATCGTTGTGGTTTTGATGCGTAGGTAAGAACGGTTCTTGCTAAGCCCGTAGCAGCCACGTAAAACTTGCAACAACAAAGTAGAGGACGTCTAACTTGTTTTTGCAGGGCATGTTGTGATGTGATATGGTCAAGATGTGATGCTATATTTTATTGTATGAGATGATCATGTTTTGTAACCGAAGTTATCGGCAATTGGCAGGAGCCATATGGTTGTCGCTTTATTGTATGAAATGCAAACGCCCTATAATTGCTTTACTTTATCACTAAGCGGTAGCAATAGTCGTAGAAGCAATAGATGGCGTGAATGACAATGATGCTACGATGGAGATCAAGGTGTCGCGCCGGTGACGATGGTGATCATGGAGGTGCTTCGGAGATGGAGATCACAAGCACAAGATGATGATGGCCATATCATATCACTTATATTGATTGCATGTGATGTTTATCCTTTATGCATCTTATCTTGCTTTGATTGACGGTAGCATTTTAAGATGATCTCTCAGTAAAATTATCAAGAAGTTTTCTCCCTAAGTATGCACCATTGCGAAAGTTCTTCGTGCTGATACACCACATGATGATCGGGTGTGATAGGCTCTATGTTCAAATACAGCGGGTGCAAAACAGTTGCACACACGGAATACTCAGGTTAAACTTGACGAGCCTAGCATATAACAGATATGGCCTCGGAACACGGAGACCGAAAGGTCGAGCGTGAATCATATAGTAGATATGATCAACATATTGATGTTCACCATTGAAACTACTCCATCTCACGTGATGATCGGACATGGTGTAGTTGATATGGATCACATAATCACTTAGAGGATTAGAGAGATGTCTATCTAAGTGGGAGTTCTTAAGTAATATGATTAATTGAACTCAAATTTATCATGAACTTAGTCCTAGTAATATTTTGCAAATTATGTTGTAGATCAATAGCTTGCGTTGTTGCTTTCATATGTTTATTTTGATATGTTCCTAGAGAAAATTGTGTTGAAAGATGTTAGTAGCAATGATGCGGATTGGATCCGTGATCCGAGGTTTATCGTCATTGCTGCACAGAAGAATTATGTCCTTAATGCACCGCTAGGTGACAGACCTATTGCAGGAGCAGATGCAGACGTTATGAACGTTTGGCTAGCTCAATATGATGACTACTTGATAGTTTAGTGCACCATGCTTAACGGCTTAGAATTGGGACATCAAAGACGTTTTGAACATCATGGACCATATGAGATGTTCCAGGAGTTGAAGTTAATATTTCAAGCAAATACCTGAGTTAAGAGATATGAAGTCTCCAACAAGTTCTATGGCTAAAAGATGGAGGATAATCGCTCAACTAGTGAGCATGTGCTCAGATTGTCTAGGTACTACAATCGCTTGAATCAAGTGGGAGTTAATCTTCCAGATAAGATAGTGATTGACAGAGTTCTCTAGTCACCATCACCAAGTTAGTAGAACTTTGTGATCAACTATAGTATGCAAGAGATGACGAAAACAATTCCCGAGCTCTTCGTGATGTTGAAACCGACGAAGGTAGAAACCAAGAAAGAGCATCAAGTGTTGATGGTTGACAATATCACTAGTTTCAAGTAAAGGGCAAAGGGAAAGAAAGGGAACTTCAAGTAGAATGACAAGAAAGTTGTCACTCCCACGAAGAAGCCCAAGCTGAACCAAAGCCTGAAACTGAGTGGTTACACTGCAAAGGAAATGGTCATTGGAAACGGAAATACCCTGAATATTTGGTGGATAATAAGGATGGCAGAGTGAACAAGGGTATATTTGATATACATGTTATTGATGTGTACCTTACTAGTGTTTATAGTAGCCCCTGAGTATTTTATACTTGTTCGGTTGCTAAAAATTAGTGACTCGAAACAGGAGTTACAGAATAAACAGAGACTAGTTGAGGGTGAAGTGACGATGTGTATTGGAAGTGGTTCCAAGATTGATATGATCATCATCGCACACTCCCTATACTTT
This sequence comes from Triticum aestivum, assembly GCF_018294505.1. Lineage (NCBI taxonomy): Eukaryota > Viridiplantae > Streptophyta > Magnoliopsida > Poales > Poaceae > Triticum > Triticum aestivum. The sequence goes on along the minus strand of NC_057798.1, from coordinate 590,911,919 downwards.
CGGGATTAGTGTTAAACCTAAATAAATGTTATTTGGCGTTTGTGTTGAACATGAATATGATTTGATCATGTTTATTGCAATACGGTTATTCATTTAAAGTCAAAGAATAATTGTTGTTCTATTTACATGAATAAAACCTTCGATGGTCATACACCCAATGAAAACAGTTTGTTGGATCTCGATCATAGTGATACATATATTCATAATATTGATGCCAAAATATGCAAAGTTAATAATGATAGTGCAACTTATTTGTGGCACTGCCGTTTGGGTCATATCGGTGTAAAGCGCATGAAGAAACTCCATAAAGATGGATTTTCGGAATCACTTGGTTATGAATCATTTGATGCTTGCGAACCGTGCCTTTTGGGCAAGATGACTAAAACTCCGTTCTTCGGAACAATGGAACGAGCTACTGACTTATTGGAAATAATACATACCGATGTATGTGATCCGATGAGTGTTAAGGCTTGCGGCGTGTATCGTTATTTTCTGACCTTCACAGATGATTTGAGCAGATATGGGTATATCTACTTGATAAAACATAAGTCTGCAACATTTGAAAAGTTCAAAGAATTTCAGAGTGAAGTGGAAAATCATCATAACAAGAAAAATAACGTTTCTACGATCTAATCATGGAGACGAATATTTGAGTTACGAGTTTGGTCTTCATTTGAAACAATGTGAAATAGTTTCGCAACTCACGCCACCTGGAACACCACAATGGTGTGTCCGAACATCGTAATCGTACTTTACTAGATATTGTGCAATCTATGATGTCTCTTATCGGTTTACCACTATCGTTTTGGGGTTATGCATTAGAGACAGTTGCATTCACGTTTAATAGGGCACCATCTAAATCCGTTGAGACGACACCATATGAACTATGTTTTAGCAGTAAACCAAAGTTGTCGTTTCTTAAATTTTGGGCCTGCGATGCTTATGTGAAAAAGGTTTCAACTTGATAAGCTCGAACCCAAATCGGAGAAGTGCGTCTTCATAGAATACCCAAAGGTAACTATTGGGTACACCTTCTATCACAGATCCGAAGGCAAGTTATTTGTTGCTAAGATGGATCCTTTCTAGAGAAGAAGTTTCTCACGAAAGAAGTGAGTGGGAGGAAAGTAAGAGCTTGATAAGGTAATTTGTACCTTCTCCCGAATTGGAAAGTAGTTCAACACAGAAATCAGTTCCAGTGATTCCTACACCAATTAGTGAGGAAGCTAATGATGATGATCATGAAACTTCAGATCAAGTTACTACAAAACCTCGTAGGTCTTCCAAAGTACAGTCCGCACCAGAGTGGTACGTTAATCCTGTTCTGGAAGTCATGTTACTAGACCATGATGAACCTACAAACTATGAGGAAGCGATGATTATCCCAGATTCCGCAAAATGGTATGAGGCCATGAAATCTGAGATGGGATCCATGTATGAGAACAAAGTGTGGACTTTGGTGGATTTGCCCGATGATCGGCAAGCCATATTGTATAAATGGATCTTCAAGAGGAAGACAGATGCTGATAGTAGTGTTACTATCTACAAAGCTCGACTTGTCGCAAAAAGGTTTTCGACAAGTTCAAGGTGTTGACTACAATGAGATTTTCTCAACTGTAGCGATGCTTAAGTCTGTCCGAATCATGTTAGCAATTGCCACATTTTATGAAATCTGGCAAAAGGATGTCAAAACTGCATTCCTTAATGGATTTATTAAAGAAGAGTTGTATATGATGCAACCAGAAGGTTTTGTCAATCCTAAAGGTGCTAACAAAGTGTGCAAGCTCCAGTGATCCATTTATGGACTGGTGCAAGCCTCTCAGAGTTGGAATATACGCTTTGATGAGTTGATCAAAGCATATGGTTTTATACAGACTTTTTGAGAAGCCTGTATTTACAAGAAAGTGAGTGGGAGCTCTGTAGCATTTCTAATATTATATGTGGATGACATATTGTTGATTGGAAGTGATATAGAAATTCTGGATAGCATGAAAGGATACTTGAATAAGAGTTTTTTCAAAGAAAGACCTCGGTGAAGCTGCTTACACATTGAGCATCAAGATCTATATAGATAGATCAAGACGCTTGATAAGATTTTTCAATGAGTACATAGCTTGATAAATTTTTGAAATAGTTCAAAATGGAACAGTCAAAGAAGGAGTTCTTGCCTGTGTTGCATGGTGTGAAGTTGAGTAAGACTCAAGACCCGACAATGGCAGAAAATAGAAAGAGAATGAAAAGTCGTTCCCTATGCCTCAGTCATAGGTTCTATAAAGTATGCTATGCTGTGTACCAGACCTATTGTATACCTTACTCTGAGTTTGGCGAAGGAATACAATTTTGATCTAAGAGTAGATCACTGGACAGCGGTCAAGAATATCCTTAGTGAGGACTAAGGAGATGTTTCTCGATTATGGAGGTGATAAAATGAGCCCGTCGAAAAGAGTTACATCGGTGCAAGCTTTTACACCAATCCAGATGACTCTAAGTCTCAATCTGGATACATATTGAAAGTGGGATCAATTAGCTAGAGTAGCTCCGTGCAGAGCATTGTAGACATAGAATATTTGCAAAATACACATGGCTCTGAATGTGACAGACCCATTGACTAAGCTTCTCTCACGAGCAAAACATGATCACACCTTAGTACTCTTTGGGTGTAATCACATAGCGACGTGAACTAGATTATTGACTCTAGTAAACCCTTTGGGTGTTGATCACATGACGATGTGAACTATGAGTATTAATCACATACAGATGTGGATATTGGTGTTGAATCACATGATGATGTGAACTAGATTATTGACTCTAGTGCAAGTGGGAGACTGAAGGAAATATGCCCTAGAGGCGATAATAAAGATATTATTTATTTCCTTATATCATGATAAATGTTTATTATTCATGCTAGAATTGTATTAACCGGAAACATAATACATGTCTGAATACATAGACAAACAGATTGTCACTAGTATGCCTCTACTTGACTAGCTCGTTGAGCAAAGATGGTTATGTTTCCTAGCCATAGACATGAGTTGTCATTTGATTAACAGGATCACATCATTAGGAGAATGATGTGATTGACATGACCCATTCCATTAGCTTAGCACATGATCGTTTAGTATTCTGCTATTGCTTTCCTCATGACTTATACATGTTCCTATGACTATGAGATTATGCAACTCCCGTTTACCGGAGGAACACTTTGTGTGCTACCAAACATCACAACGTAATTGGGTGATTATAAAGGTGCTCTACAGGTGTCTCCGAAGGTACTTGTTGGGTTGGCATATTTCGAGATTAGGATTTGTCACTCCGATTGTCGGAGAGGTATCTCTGGGCCCTCTTGGTAATGCACATCACTTAAGCCTTGCAAGCATTGCAACTAATGAGTTAGTTGCGAGATGATGTATTACGGAACGAGTAAAGAGACTTGCCGGTAACGAGATTGAACTAGGTATTGAGATACCGACGATCGAATCTCGGGCAAGTAACATACCGATGACAAAGGGAACAACTTATGTTGTTATGCGGTTTGACCGATAAAGATCTTCGTAGAATATGTGGGAGCCAATATGGGCATCCAGGTCCCGCTATTGGTTATTGACCGGAAACGTGTCTCGGTCATGTCTACATAGTTCTCGAACCCGTAGGGTCCGCACGCTTAACGTTTCGTTGACGATATAGTATTATATGAGTTATGTATGTTGGTAACTGAATGTTGTTCGGAGTCCCGAATGAGATCATGGACATGACGAGGAACTCCAGAAAGGTTCGGAGATAAAGTTTGATATATGGGATAATAGTGTTTGATCTCCGGAAGGGTTCCAGAATTCACCGGAAGGGGTTTTGGATGTTTCCCGAAATGTTTGGGTACGAGAACACGTTATTTGGGCCAAAGGGGAAAGCCCACAAGGTTTTTGGAAAGCGCAAAAGGAAGTTTTGCGGAGTCCAGGGGCCAGACGCCGGGAACCCTGGCGTCTGGCCCTGGAGTCCGAGAAGGACTCTTGCCTTTCGGGTGAAACCGACTTTGTGGAGGCTTTTACTCCAAGTTTCGACCCCAAGGCTCAACATATAAATAGAGGGGTAGGGCTAGCACCCACGATAGATCAAGAAACACCAAGCCATGTGCCGGCAACCCCGTACCCTCTAGTTTATCCTCCGTCATAGTTTCCGTTGTGCTTAGGCGAAGCCCTGCGGAGATTGTTCTTCACCAACACCGTCACCATGCTGTCGTGCTGCCGAAACTCATCTACTACTTCGCCCGTCTTGCTGGATCGAGAAGGCGAGGACGTCATCAAGCTGAACGTGTGCAGAAATCGAAGGTGCCGTGCGTTTGGTACTTGGATCGGTCGGATCGTGAAGACGTACGACTACATCAACCGCGTTGATAAACGCTTCCGCTTAGCGATCTTCAAGGGTATGAAGATACACTCCCCCTCTCATTGCTATGCATCACCATGTTCTTGTGTGTGCGTAGGAATTTTTTTGAAACTACTACGTTCCCCAACAAATACTACCAAGTTTGAACTGTTTGTTATGGTTGTTGTCCTCTGCATCATCATGCCGTGTTTCCCAGCTTGCAAGATTCAGAACCAACAAATAAGATCCAAATAATAAGTACAACAAAGATGCCTACACATCTCATTGATTCCCAGCTTGCAAGATTCAGAACCAACAAATAAGATCCAAATAATAAGTACAACAAAGATGCCTACACATCTCATTGATTCCCATCTTGCAAGATTCAGAACCACCAAATAAGATTCAAATAATAAGTACAACAAAGATGCCTACACACCTCGTTGATTCCCAGCTTGCAAGATTCGGAACCAACCCATTAGAGCCTTTTGATAAAGTGAATATCGGGATTAAATCCATCTTGGCTAGCCCTGTCATCCAATCGAAGAACTTGGCAAATGCTCTTGACCGTCACAACATCTGTAGTTGAGTATTCCTGTTTGCATAGCACAAACAAGAAGAGCATGATTTCACTTTAATAGTGGCCTCCTTGAACTCAACCTGCAGCTCCACTCGGATGAGGTCAATCTCCAGCTCCATGATTCAATTCATGCGCCTTTTTCTGCAGTTCACTTGAAATGAAGCAAAGATTGCATCATTCAGCTAGCAAGAAGTACTTACTCTCGTAAGCTGGCAGGTTCTTCTTTAGTAGTTGCACTAAAATTGAGGAACATTAAGGTTGGCTGTCCGGCTCATGTAAGGTGCAACTATAATTTTCTTATCCTTTTGTGCAGTTCCACTAAAATAAAGTGCCATTGTGGTGACAGTGACGGCTCATCTTGCAAAGGCTAATAAAATGTTGCACGAGATTAGCAGCAGAACTTGACGGAGATTTTGGAAACTCCAATCACCATTTTGTGCAGTTCCACCAAAATTGAGAGATGTTGCCCACGTGACATTTTAGTTGAACTGCACAAGACACTCATTCCAAAAAAAGTGTTTTGTGCAGTTCACCAAAAGGTCACAATAGCAACAAGGTGAAATGGATATCCCTATCTGCACAAAAAGATAGAAAGTAAACAGTTGCTGGTCAATAAGAATATACGAAACATATACAAAATGAAAAGAAGCATCTTAATTATGTTCATGGCAATCACGCAAGGACAGTAGAAATTTTAAAACGTCAGCAATGCTTCATGTTACCAGAAGCATTACGATGAATAATGAGATTCCTCAAATATGGGATTACTTTAATGGTGGCATTGCTTGTTTACCAGACACAGTAAATCAACAACAGCTAAAGAGTTGGTTTAAGGGCATGGGACCGTGGGGAAACCAGGACACTCAGCAGCGTAAAGGAGCAACTTACTTATCATACTGGGGAAAACAGCAGGAGTGCCATTTGTAACATAGTTTAATTGCATCTTATCACTGGAGGCATTAGATTAACAATAACACTGGTTGGACATGTCCCTAAGGTAACGGTGTGATCGCTTCATTTTACATGCGTCCTTACATTAACAACAACAAATGGTTAGTATAAGGACATGCGACAGTGGACGCATCAGCACAATGTACCTACAAGGAGGCATAAAGTGGTGATGCCGAGTTTGTTCATGCTATGTGAGGGCAACAAATCTAATCCTGGAGACCTTTTACTATGTGAGGGCAGCAAACCTAATCCTGGAGACCTTGCACTATGTGAGGGCAGCAAATCTAATCCTGGAGACCTTTTACTATGTGAGGGCAGCAAATCTAATCCTGGAGACCTTTTACTATGTGAGGGCAGCAAATCTAATCATGAGACCTTTTACTATGTGAGGGCAGCAATTCTAATCCTGGAGACCTTTTACTATGTGAGGGCAAACAAATCTAATCCTGGACATACTCTGTTGACTTGTCCACCAGCCGCCACTTTCTATCCTTTTTTCAACCAATAATAGATCTGTTCCTTATCCAGTTTGTACTGCGTTTTCCCATTATTTCGCTTTTCAACCAAGAGACCGGTTGGGTATTCGGTCTCTACTACTTGCACCATATTATTTCCTCTTTGAATGAAGTCCTAGATTCATGCTATAACTTCCCCCCCCCCTCGCTACAAAAAAAATACACTTCCATGATGATACGTGTTTGTCACAATAGGTCGCGTTTTTTGTCATGCATGTACATCCATGACGATTTTATGACAGAAATCAAGATAGTCATACCTGTGCTGTCGTAGAAGTGTTCCATGACATTAGCAAAATTATCATCACGGAAGTGTCCACTTCCATGACGATAAATAGTGCGTCACAGAAGTGCTTTCGTCAAGGGTGACCAACACGTGGCATCCACCGTAACAGAACGCCGTTAAGCTATCGGGTCCGGTTTTGGATCTGATAACCCGTTAACAGCCCCGACCAGTGGGGATTTTCCACGTGTAAAATCATCATTGGCTGGAGGAAACACGTGTCGGCTCACCATTGGGACAGATGTCATCCACTCATTGGACCGAAGGAGCCTATGATACGGTGACATGTGGCATGGCCCAATAGAGGCCCATTCCTGTGAAAAGGCCGGCCCGTTTGACTTGGTCAAAAGGTGGCGGGCCGGCCCACGGAAAGCCTGTTAATAGCATGTCCGCATATAGCCCATTTACAACCCGCTAACCCAGGGCCCGTTACGACTGAGGGATTCCTGGATTAGGGGGTATCCAGACAACCGGACTATATAATTTGGCCGGACTGTTGGACCGTGAAGATACAAGATTCAAGACTTCGTCCCGTGTCTGGATGGGACTCTCCTTTGCGTGGAAGACAAGCTTGGCGATTCGGATGTTAGATCTCCTTCTTTGTAATGGACTCTGTATAACCCTAGCCCTCTCCATAGGACAAGAACAATCATAATCATCATAGGCTAGCTCCTAGGGTTTAGTCTCTATGATCTCGTGGTAGATCAACTCCTGTAATACTCATATCATCAAGATCAATCAAGCAGGAAGTAGGGTAATACCTCCATCGAGAGGGCCTGAACCTGGGTAAAACATCGTGTCCCTTGTCTCCTGTTACCATTAGCCTTAGACACACAAATCGGGACCCCCTACCCGAGATCCGCCGGTTTTGACACCGACATTGGTGCTTTCATTGAGAGTTCCTCTGTGTCGTTGCTGAAAGGCTCGATGGCTTCTTCAATCATCAACAACAACGCGGTCCAGGGTGAGACTTTTCTCCCCGGACAGATCTTCATGTTCGGTGGCTTCGCACTGCGGGCCCATTCGCTTGGCCATCCAGAGCAGATCGACAACTACGCCCGTGGCCATCAGGTCAGGTTCGGAAACTTGAACTACATGGCCGATATCCGCGGATACTCGATCTTTGACTGATTTGGGCCTACGCCAGGAGCGCCGAACAGTCACGACGAGCATGGCTTAAACCTGCTGTCAGACAATACTCGGGATATCGCACCTGCAAGAGTTCCGGACCTAAATCCAAGGAAGATCGCATCGTCCGAGGACGGGTGGATGGACCCCGCCCCGGAGGCCGCATACTCACCGGTGGTAGAGCCGAACACGGACTCCACCCCCAAGGAAGTCTGTGTCGCTGGACCCCGGACTTGTGTCCGGCTGTAGGTTCCAGACCGCGCGCCCCTGAGCCCGCCGAATCTGGTTGGGCTCCGGTAATGGATTTCACCGCTGCGGATATCTTCCAGCACTCGCCCTTTGGCGACATGCTGAATTCATTAAGGTCTCTCTCTTTGTCAGGAGACTCTTGGCCGAACTATGTCCGGCTCGAGGGGGAAGTAGGCGACAAAGAAATTCATTGCCCACCCACCACCCACTTCATAGCCACTGTCGATGACGTAACGGACATGCCTGACTTCGACTCCGATGACACCGACGGTATGGACGTCAGCGCAGGGGATGGTTTGGAACCACCGCCCATGGGGTGCTGGACTGCCACCTCATCATATGATATATACATGGTGGACACGCCTAGGGAGGACGATGCCGACAAAAAAGACACAACGGAGGATAAAACCCCTGGACAAAAGCCAAAACGACACTGCATACGCCGCTCTTAGTCCAGCCACAGTAAAAATAGCAATAACAATGCTAGAAAGATCGACACCCCAGTCAACTCCAAAGGCAACAACGACCATATGGACCCAGCGATGGAGCAGGATGAGTCACCTCATGCCAAACACAGCCTGGAGCAGACGCCCAATCACAGCGATCCCGAGGGCTGAACTCATCAACCTGCCTCGGGAGAAGAGCATAGTCCAGACGACGATGCATTCATCATCCCAGAAAAACGTTTGGAACGAGATAACCTCCACAGAAGGCTTATGGCCACTGCGAGAAGTCTGAAAATGCAGAAGCAAAGGCTTAAGGCCACGCAGGAAACGCTCAACCGCAGATGGAATAAAGTGCTAGACACTGAAGAAAAATACGGCAACGATCGCCATACAAAGAGCTACCCAAAGCGCAAGCTGCTGCCAGAATTCGATGATGAGGCCATTCCGCCAAAGAACAATACAGCCAGTAGGCCGGACCAACCACTTCATGACCGCAATAGAGCAGCTATTGACGCTACACATGATTTACGTGAGCTCCTGGACAAAAAGGCCGGCGCGACCAGGTCCATCTATGGATCTAGAGGACACGCTCCGGCGCAGGATTATGGTCACCAAAACAATCAAACCGATCGAATACCAGTTCGGAATAAGCACCGGACACAACAATAGTCGACATCATGCCACAACATGTCCAGATACAGAGGGGCTGCTCACCCTCTGTGCTTCACCGAAGAGGTACTGGACCACGAATTTCCACAGGGTTTTAAACCCATGAACATAGAGGCATATGACGGAACGACAGACCCCGGGGTCTGGATTGAGGATTTTATCCTTCATATCCACATGGCTCGTGGGGACGACCTCCACGCCATCAAATACCTTCCCCTCAAGTTGAAGGGACCAGCTCAGCACTGGTTGAAAAGCCTCCCCAAAAATTCAATCGGAAGTTGGGAGGAACTTGAGGACGCTTTCAGGGCCAATTTTCAAGGGACCTATGTCCGACCTCCGGACGCTGACGATTTAAGTCACATAATTCAACAGCCCGGAGAGTCCGCCCGCAAGCTTTGAAATAGATTCCTCACTAAGAAGAATCAAATTGTCGATTGTCCGGATGCCGAAGCCCTAGCGACCTTCAAGCACAGTATCCGGGATGAGTGGCTTGCCAGACACCTCGGCCAAGAAAAACCAAGGAGAATGGCAGCCTTAACAAGCCTTATGACCCACTTCTGCGCGGGTGAAGACAACTGGTTGGCCCGTAGAGGCACCAGCAACCCAGGCACATCCGAAATCAGGGATGGCAACGCGAAGCCACGGCGCAATAAAAACAAGCGTCACAACAAGGAAGAAAGTCTGGATAACACAGCGGTCAACGCCGGATTCAAGGGCTCTCGACCCGGTCAACAAAAGAAGCCATTTAAAGGCAGCAAAGAGGGACCGTCCGGCCTGAACAAAGTCCTGGACAGACTATGCCAAATTCATGGCACCCCCGAGAAATCTGTGAACCACACTCACAGAGAATGTTGGGTCTTTAAGCAGGCCGGCAAGTTAAATGCCAAACACAATGGAAGGGAAACACCAAGTGAAGATGAGGATGATCCTTGCTAGCCGAACACTGGGGGACAGAAAAAAATTCCCACCAGAGGTAAAAACAGTAAACATGATCTACGCGACTCACATACCCAAGAGAAGGCGCAAACGCGCGCTCAGAGACGCATACACTGTAGAGCCCATCGCCCCCAAACTCAACCCCTAGTAGGCCTGCCCGATCACCTTTGATCACAGGGACTACCTGACTAGTATACAGCACGAAGGATCGGTTGCCTTGGTGCTCGACCCAATAATCGACGGATACCATCTCACTCGTGTCCTCATGGATGGCGGCAGTAGTCTCAATCTAATATACCAGGACACTGTCCGCAGGATGGGGATAGACCCATCCAGAATCAGCCAAAGTAACACCACCTTTGAAGGGGTGATACCTGGTGTTGAGGCCCGCTTCAGGGGCTCCCTCGTATTAGAGGTGACATTAGGTTCTCCAAACAACTTCAGAAGCAAAGAATTACTCTTCACCATCGCTCCCCTCCAAAGTGGTTATCATGCATTGCTCGGAAGAACGGCCTTCGCTCGCTTCAACGCAGTACCGCACTACGCCTACCTTAAACTCAAGATGCCCGGTCCACGTGGCATCATCACCATTAGCGGAAATACAGAGTGTTCCTTACGTGCGAAAGAGTATGCAGCGGCTCTAGCAGCCGGACACTAAGCGGCCTCTCCTATCAGAACGCATGATCGGTCGTTAAGACCACGGACACGGTTAGACGAGTCCGGCACACCATCGGCGGTAACAGCCCAGATAAACCTGAGCTGGGTGCTATACATGTAATCCCATAGAGGGCACCAGGGGCTGCAAACATGCAAATAAAGCCCACCTTTTGGCTTGACCTTATTAATAGGCCAATGTCTTACACTTCTACTATCCACTGATAATAACCAACTCTTCGCACGCTTACGTCATACTCTTTTACATGAGTTTTCCTTTTTACAGACACCATTCGTGCGATACCCCCCCAGGACACGGCACAACAGAGACAAAGGCGCAGACGTGCAGTAGGGCCCCGCTCAAAGGTTTCTCTTTAGATTAAGCCCCTGTGTAAACCTTCTTTATTGTCTCTTGTTGCTTGACATCCCATGGGTACCCAATACACCCATAGGGGATACTGGCGTTATTGGCATTTCACCACGACAGACTAATGCACGTACCTGGAAATACTGGGTTCATAATCAAGGGCGCTACTCAGCCCAGTATATGTTAGAAAGTCTGAATACCTTCAGGAGTGTTCGGCATCGAGAGTTAGGCCTTATATGCATCATCTCCGAATCATGTCTTTGGTCAAATGTTGGGTTTGCCCGGCTCCTGGGTTTGCCGCCTTACGTTCCGCTTCTATCGGCTAAGGCGGCCAAAGGAGAACTACTGTGATTGTGCCCTGGTTATTCCGGGTGAGCACCTCAGTAGAGAAACCGAAAACTGACTGTCATGATATAGCGAGAGACTAGTCAACCACTCGAGGACTCATCGGAATCGTTAGGATTCCTCCACTTTAACGAAGGACTGTTTCCCGGTCATGTACACACGCGCCCGTATCCAGATGCACGCGAAGGTACCAGGGGCTACATAGTAGCCTCACCATCAAACTCCTATGGCTAAGTGAAAGTGTTAAAGCTATATAGTCCGGTTGCCTAGTTCGACGTGCGATCACCTCCTTAATGGACCAAGACGTTGGATCAAGTGTGATTACGCACATTTTTGTGAACACCCCCGCATTATATGCGTGGGGGCTGAAGCCAACGACTGCTAACTTTCAGGTTATATACACATCAAACGGCCGCACATGAGGCACAATAACACTTTCGGACGAAAGTATAAACATAGCCTCTCTAATTAAAATACAATTGTTTTTACAATGAAACAATTTGTCATTCGAACATGACATTCTTCGAGCACTGAGCCTCTATTAAACGAGCACCTTCTGTTACCTGCTCCAAGTAGTGCTCGGTCGGATCCTGGCTCCCCGCCGGATTCTGGGTTGCAATGATGGTGGCCTCCATATCTGCCCAATATGTTTTAACACGGGCAAGAGCCATCCGCGCACCCTCTATGCACGCCCTCTTCATGGCATCGATTCGTGATACAACGCCAAGGAATTGTTGCACTAAACCAAAATAGCTATCCGGCTTCGGCCCCTTCGGCCATAGATGGTCTATTACATACCTCATTGCAAGACCGGACAACCTATGGAGCTTGGCCACAGCGGCCATCGTTTCACTCAATGGCAACGGGCGCGTTGGAGCACTGAATTGCGACCAGAACAGCCTTTCTACTTCGCTATCTTTTTGATCCTCAAAAAACTTGGTCGCATCAGCCATACTTTTCGCCAGATCCGCATACGCGTCTACAGCGCTCCAGCGCCGATCCAGAGGAGTGTACTTCAGATCTAAGAACTTCATCCGCAACAAAAATGGGCTTCCAGCCGAGATTTCTCCAGCCTGTCGAAGCTCCTCCCGTGCATCCCTAATTTCGGAACGCGTCTCCTTGGCTGCATCAAGGGCCTTCTTCAGGTCAGCTGACTTCACCTGATTCTCCTTTTCAAGGATCTCATACCGTCCGGCGGCATTTTTCAGCTCCAGAGCCATCTCGGCTATTTTATCTTCGCTTCGGCAATGAGCAGCCTATTCGGCTCTCAAATCTTCGGCCACCTTTAGGTCAGCCGCATTGCTAGACCGGGCTTGTTCCTTGGCTAGAGCAAGCTCCGCCCTCAGGGCCTCCACGGCAGCAGCTGCACCTGCAGTTGAAGCATATCACATTAACATTATGCTCCTCTTAATATTTCCTATAAAAACAAGGAAAATAGAGCACATACTCTGTGACTCATTAAGTCGCTCATTCACAAGCGTGATGTCGGTGTCCACAACTTCAATCTGTCGCCTCAGTTCGATGACTTTAGCGGTCCGGTCGGTCGCCGAACCCTTAGCCATCTGCGCATGAATACAGTGCGATCATTACTTAAGAATGTGATCCTCCGTTTGCCGCCTAGGGCTGGCAACCAGAGTCTCAGGGGCTACTATCTATATGGAGCACACCTAGCGCGTGCGCCTCAACCAAAAAATTACGTATTTCATTATATACCTCAAAGCCTTTGAGCAGGCTCGTAAAAGCTTCATTCAACTCGCTTGTGGCGGATGAAATCTTCTCAAGCACCGTGCTCATTAATGAACGGTGATCCTCCGAGAGAGCAGCTTGCTCTAGAAGGCCCGTCAGCGTGTTCGGCCGGTCACTGAACTGTGCCGGACCCTTCTCATCGCCCCCCGTGGGAGCCGAACGCTCCGGGCTCAGGGCGGCCGAAGTATTAGCTTCTGGTCTTGGCGAAACCGGACTCCTCCGTGACGACACCTCGGGGTCGCCCGCGCCATGAGGCGGAGAGGCAGGTGGGGTTTCACTCTCCATCATCTCCAGAAGAAGATCCCCCGAAGACGAACTCTGTCGAGAAGAGCTGCTAGCCGGACTGCAAATAATGGATCCCGGTTATTGTTCTCAGAGGAGGAAGCAGTAGCTTTGTATTTACGATTAACTTACAACTCGGCTGAGGGGTGGCCCAATTGCGGGCATGGCACGGTGAGGATGCCCTCCGGGGTAGGGCCCTCTGGTGAAGTTTTCTTCCCTTGTCTAGGCACCTCCGTCTCCAAGTCTTCGGAGGTGACCCTCTTCTTCCCGCGGGGGGAGGAGACCGTAGATTCCCCTTCCCGACTATCCTCCTCCGTGGAGATAGTAATTCCCCCGGTTTGGATGTGCAATGTGTGAAGCTCTGCTTCTCTGTTCTTCCCTCCGTCTTTCCCCGAGGGCACTTGACTTAGCACACGAGTAAGCATCCTGGCTATGGCAGGACTAGGCGAGCCTTCGGGAAGCGGTGCCGGACACCTGATTCTATCCGCCTTGCTGAGCCAATCCTGGCCGCGGATGGTTTTCAGAATAATGTTATGATAAATATAAACAAAGTGTTCGGTTTCTAGGTTACTTACTTGGGTATCTGGGCGGTTGCAGCTCAGGCCCGCATCCTCGATGGTGTCCGGACACTTTACTTGTGGTCCAAAGAATAACTTACACATCCCTTCGAGCGTCATGCCGAAGAAGTGCTGAATAGTCTGCGGACCTTCTGGGTTGAACTCCCACATCCGGAGAGGCCGACATTTGCACAGCAAGATCCGTCGGATTAGCATTACCTGAATTACGCTGACAAGACTAATGTCCCTCTCGAGAAGCTCCCGAATGCAGCTCTGCAATGTTGGTACGTCATTAGCAGGCCCCCAATCCAGTCCCACGTTGGCCCATGACGCCAGTTGAGGCGGAGGGCCCGAGTGGAAGTCGGGGGCAGCCACCCACTTTGTGCCTCTGGGAGCCTTGATGTAAAACCACCTCCGCTGCCATAGATCGGACACCTCCAGGAAGAAGCCCTCTGGCCATGGGGCGTCGGCGTTTCTGCTTATTGCAGCGCCTTCGCACTCCGCATGTCGCCCCTCAATCACCTTCGGCTTTACATTGGAGGTCTTGAGCCATAAGCCGAAGTGCGGGGTGATGGGGAGGAAGGCTTCGCATATGACGATGAACGACGAGATGTGAAGGATGGAGTCCGGAGCTAGATCATGAAAATCTAGCCCATAATAGAACATGAGCCCTCTCACAAAGGGATCAAGGGTGAAGCCTAAGCCACGGAGGAAGTGAGAAACAAATACGTCGCTCTCGTTGGGCTCAGGAGTAGGGATGACTTGGCCTGGAGCAGGAAGCCTGTGCTTGATGTCGGCGGTCTGATATCTGACCTCCCTAAGCTTCGCAATGTCCTCCTCTGTCCATCCACCAGCCTTGAAGGTTGGATCCGGACATGATTGAAGATCCGAACTTCCTAAGCTTGGGCTTCGGGTGTTGGAACTCGAGGAAAGGCGCAAGCGTGGTAGGAAACAGGGATAGGCCTTGGCACCTCTATAAAGCGGGTGAATATCAAGCGTCCTCAGCGTAACCGCTTGGGACTTGCCTAAAAACATGGAGTCATACCAACAGGTGGCGTGGGGTTGCCTGCGTCCATATTGATGTTGGATCCCGCAATAAGGGGAACACGATCTTTGCTTCAACAAGGCGTGCCAATAAAACCACCTCGCAACACGTGTCGAGGCAGGCCGAGAAAAATTGTTGTCAGTAGATTAGATTTGTAAAGTGTTATGCTCTCTACGGTGGTGTGCGGAAATTATCTCACAGAGCCGGACACAATCCTTAATCTACTTTGGAGTATTCGGATATGGAACCCGCCATGCAATGCCGAAGAAAAACTGCGCACTGGACTCATCGTCATTGAACCTGGTTCAGGGGCTACTGAGGGAGTCCTGGATTAGGGGGTATCCGGACAGCCGGACTATATACTTTGGCCGGACTGTTGGACCGTGAAGATACAAGACTCAAGACTTTGTCCCGTGTCCGGATGGGACTCTCCTTTGCGTGGAAGACAAGCTTGGCGATTTGGATGTTAGATCTCCTTCTTTGTAACCGACTCTGTATAACCCTAGCCCTCTCCGGTGTCTATATAAACCGGAGGGTTTACTCCGTAGGACAAGAACAATCATAATCATCATAGGCTAGCTCCTAGGGTTTAGCCTCTACGATCTCGTGGTAGATCAACTCTTATAATAGTCATATCATCAAGATCAATCAAGCAGGAAGTTGGGTATTACCTCCATCGAGAGGGCCAGAACCTGGGTAAAACATCGTGTCCCCTGTCTCCTGTTACCATTAGCCTTAGACGCACAGATCGGGACCCCCTACCCAAGACCCGCCGGTTTTGACACCGACACCGACCTCTTCGAATTAGGCCCAGTAGCGTCATCTGGGCCGTCCAATATGATTCCAACCCGTTTTAACTTCCGGCCCATGTGTGGCCCATGACTTCTTTCAGCCCATATGAGGCCCTTTGTAACTCTTGGCCCGTGGTGAAACTGTCCCATAATGAACAGTGTATCACTTTATACCCATTAACGGCCCGTTAATCCATTGGGCCATTTCCAGCCCAAGTTATCTTTCGGCCTTCTCAGGGCCCATTGATTCCTGGGCTCATTTGCAGCATTTGGTTACATACGCCCCGTTACTTTCATTTTCTGCTTGTGGGCCAAATTTAGCCCATCATTACAGTTGGCCCGTTTGCGGACCGTTAATACGTTGGGCCGTTTTCATGTCAAAAAAAAACCCGTTGGGCTGTTTTCATAGAGTTATCAAATACGGCCTATTAACGACCCGTTATGGTCCACGAATAGTATGACCCATGATTGGCGAAATGATGATATGCCCCATAGAAGGCCCATGGATCCTACGGCCCGTATGAGGCCCATAGATATTACGACCCGTAGAAGGCCCATGGATCGTACGACCCGTAGAAGGCCCATGGACCCTACGGCCCGTAGAAGGCCCATGAATCCTAAGGCCCGTATAGAAGGCCAATGGATCCTATGGCCCGTATAGAAGGCCAATGGATCCTACGGCCAGAAGAAGGCCCATGGATCATACGGCCTGCAGGAGGCCCATGGTTACAACAGTCCGTGTGTTGCCATGATTATTTTGGCCTAGTTACCAAAAATAGGCTATTGTGGCCATTAGAAAAACACAGAAAAAGAACTGCAGTGACTACAAGCAAACAACTAAACAAGACAATAAGGAAATAAATAAGCAAGCAATTAACACTATCCTATTACCGCTATTACACATATTACATCCACTGGGCATCAAAGTTCGCCACCAGTGCAAATATAGGGAACAAAGCAGCATATACATACACTGGCCGTCAAAATTGGCCACCAGTGCAAATAAACGCGGCAGCAAAACAAGAGCATAACTGAAACAACTTCAGAAGAGCTCAAGAAACGTTATCCCGGGTATCCACCATGCTGGCAATAAGCTTAGCAAGCTTATTAGCTTTGTCCTGTTTGGCGCTAAAATCCTCCAACGCTTGCTGTTGCACTAGAAAGTATGCATCTGAATGCTCCATGGACTTCTGCAGTCCTTCCGCTTCTTGTCGCAGCAAAGCTGATCGATGTCTTTCAACTTGTAGTTGAGACTCAAGAAACCGAACTGATTCAGACAGTGAGTTTGAATAGCTTGTGCAAGCGGTAGTGGCCAGTAACTCGAACACTAAACCAAGACAGGACTTTGGGGTTGTCTCGCTATCTTCAAGATAGTCTTCCTTAGCTGTTTTATCAAATTTGTTGGAGACCAACACGGATGTGTCACTATCCTAAACCTTATCTGCATTACTTCCTTTACCATTGCTTAATAAGGCACTCTTCCCCAATATTCTATCAGCATTCTGAAAGAAGAAACAAGCAGACACATAACAAGTTTAACATGTACTTGTATATGAAACTCATTTCGGTGTACCAGTTCATTAGTAAGGTGGTCAGGATTAAACTACCAAGTCTTCTATTGCCAAGTACTAGTACATAATAAAAGCATCAAACAAACATATATCTATGTCCTATGGTCACTGCATTGTATTGCCAAATCAAAATAGAGACACGGTTCAAATCATATCAGTTCAAGACAAAGCAGCAGTAAAAGAATACAAAGCGTGGGAAACTACACGACACAACAAGATTTTAGATGGGTACCACGGGTTTACATGTACAACAACACTATTGGCTCTATTGTGATGCTAGTAATGTGCATGATATGAAAGTCAACTGTATACACAATTTAAATTGAAATCAACAGAGCTATTGATAAGAGCAAACCTGTTAAAGAAACGTGCGTGAACATACCTGCTGTGCCATTGGAGTTTCGATTGGATCCTTTAATTTAAAAATAAGTTTGTATGAGTAAATACAGTGATACAAGAGCAAAGCAATCATAGTTAAAAAAGGCGCGCCTAAGCGAGCGCTTAAGCGCGCCTAGGCTCTAGGCATTGGCAAAACACATTGTGCATAACTACGCTTAATGTGTGCATAACTGCGCATAAGCATGCGCTTTGGTCAGTAAAGCGCAAGGCGGTGGAAAAACACACAATTAACGCCTAGCGCTTTTTTGAACTATGATAGCAATGGAATCTTAAATTAGAATAGTTGTTCTTCAGGTTTAGGCACTTGTTCTACATGAACAGAGTACAGTAAGACGCAAGAATATAATACTTAAAAATAGAAAATGAGCTCATAGACCTTACCACATTCTTGGTTCAGGACTAGTACAGAATAAGGCGTTCCCAGTCATCATCCAGTAAATGTGTCTCAGGAGAACGTAAGGGAATTTGATGAGTTTCTTTGCTGGTGAAGTACGTTTTCTTCAGGTAATTCCGATACTGCCACCAAGAATTCTTGAAGATAGCAGAGGTATTAGCACAGGTTACCTCATCCTGAGTTTCCAAATCGGTCATTCTCTATAGAGAAAAATGGGAAAATTTGGTGTATTATAACCATCATGGAGGTAGGGTGTACGTGATGAAGAAAATTAATTGCCATGAATAACATTACTTACACATAACTCCTGGACAAACACCTGCAACTGGCATTTTCCTTCATCTTCAGTATAATATTTCCAAGATGGGAAGATACACACATACAATTTAACAACATCAAATGCGATAGATGCTAAACTACGACTTGCTGGTTGTGCTTCCTCCACAGGAATAGGCGTACTAACTGGTGGAGTTGGGGTTCACCATGATAGTACTGGCCCTTTGGGCACTGGAGCTGCCTTACTAACTGCTCTTGTTTGGGAGATCTGTGGTGGAGACGGTGATGTGTCAACAGGAACTGGAATACTATCGGCTGGGGGTGGGGTTAGATTGGGTGAAGCTGGTTCTCTATCCATCGCAGTAGGGGTACAATCTGCGGGAGTTTGGGTTATGTGTGGTAGGGCTTGTGCATGTACAACCAGGGTGCTATCTCCACCAACAGGTAGCACTGTTTTATTTGAAGACCGTCTTTTTAGTCCGCTAGATACTGGCATCACCTGCTCCAATTCAAATGGCTGATAAACAGGAAACATAGTTGAATGTACATACATTGTATGAGCGACAGATGCAATAGATAGTGTGGAAAAAAGAGGGCATGAAATAGTTGACATGTATATTGTTTAACTAAAACGGATAGCATGACATAATTTCACATATATGATGTCTATCTAAACTGGATAGCATAGCATAACATAACTCAAAGATATGATGAATAACTAAACTGGATCGCATGACATAATTCACCTACATGTTATCTAAGTAACCAGGATCGCATCATTTAATTCACATATGTGATTTATATGCTAAACAGAGGGCATTCGATATGATGTCTGAACTAAGAACATGGTGTTGAATATTGTGTATATGATGTCTAAACTATGCAATGCAAGACACCATATGCATGATATGAGCAGTATAACCATGCCAAGGTAGAGCATACACCTCAGTGGGGGAATAGGACAGGTCATCTGTCTCTGAATCCATCTCCGAGGAGCTATCGGGACCCAACAAGAGATCTGCTTCAACAGGTAGCACTGTCTGCTCTGAAGGCCTTGTTTTCACTCCAGATTTTTCCATCTCCCACCCAAATGACTGATTCACAGGAAGAGTAGTTTAATGTACAAGCATTGTCGACAAATGGAAATGTAATGAAGAAAAGGATGGACAAGATATCATTCAAATATATGATGCCTAGTTAAACAGGATGGAATTGCACATTTCACATATATTATGGCTGGCTAAAAGACATGAGACTGCATAATTCCCATATATGATATAGAAACTAAACAGGTGGCATTACAGAACATGTCTAAACTAAGCAGATGACATATATGATGTCAAAATTAGGCACTTCAAGGCAACATATGCATGATATGACTAACATCATCATGCCAAGGTAGAGCAAACACCTTGGGGGGTAAATAGGAGTGGTCAGCGGCGCCTGAATCCGCCTCAGAACAAATATCTTCCTCTGGATTACAATCTGGAGAGGGGTGGGGAGGGTTTGCCATTGAACCAACCATGGAGCAATGTCTGCATGACATTGTATTGCCTTGCAAAACTCTTCTCTTTTTCTCTACATGTTCAGCATGACTGTGTACAATATCTGACATGCATACGGAAAAAATATGGTGAGATTATGTAAGGAGAGCATGCAGAAATTTAGAGTGATGGTAACAACCAGTGGATGGATCCAAAAATAATGATAGCAGGCTGATGATTGTTTTAAATTAATAAAACGACAGATGATGATTGCTTTACTATTTATTTCCCACCCAAGATGAACAACATAGGCATATCCTAGGTGAACCAGATATTAGACAGACATACTATTCATTGCTGCCTCGATATGTGCCCCACAACTAATTTAGAACTCAAGTTTGAACATTAATTTGGACCCGACTTGGGAGTCCAAGAGCTGGACAGGACGATAAAGTAGCAGGTAAGTTTAAGCAATGCATAACATAAGCAGAAACAAAAGAGTGCGACCTATCTTGTGGACCCGTGTACTCCTCAGGTTCATCTGCTGAGTAGATGATGGTGATGCCGTTGCGATGGGTGCCAGTGGCAGGGAAGGAGATCTGAGGCGGCGAAAGACGGTCAGGAGTCATGATGTCTGGTTTGGTGGATGCTTTTGTCGAATGAGCAGCTCAGGTGAGGTGGACGACGCCGCGGCAGGAGCAGGACAAACCACACAAAGTTCCCTTCGACATGTACCTGTAACTGAAGTAATTCTGTAAGGGCTCATTTGGCTTGCATGATTCTTAAAACGCAGGGATAGGAAAAACACCGGAATAGGATAGGAAAATGCACATGGTAAACAGAGCATTTGTAAACACAAGATTTCTGTCAACTTGGGTGTTTGGTTTATAGGAATTGGAAGAGCAGAGGAATGCAAAGAAACATGGCCAAAATAAAGTGAAACCATATGAAAGCGTGTACAGTTAGAATGTTATTCTAGCACTAATGCACTTGGTCTTGTTTTCATGCATAGGATTTTGAAAAGTAGGTCCAGGTGGATGTTTTGCTTCATTCTTTTCAACAAAATGCATGAATAATCGAATAGTAGAGTGCCATTGGAAAATTCCCTATTGCTATGTTTTTCCATTGAACCAAACTAGCCCTAATGGATCGACATGAATGTATAGTAATAAGTGATGCAACAAGTGTACAACCTCTTTGCCGTAGCCGTGTCGACCTCAACATCATTGGGTTGGTCGCTGAAGCAGTTGAGGCAGAGGTGGCTATCGGAGGTGTGGAGGAAGATCTGAGGAATCTGTAGACGGCGTCCAGGGCACTGCTCTGTTGTGATGGATCGTTCTGTCGTTGGAGCAACTCTGGTGAGCCGTAAGACGTCAAGGCTGAAGCAGCACAAGACAGACATCGTCAATCTCAAGTGGGATTCTAATAGCATCTCCAATAGATGATGTAAAATGGATGTACAATTTACATCACCAAAAACCACCTGACTACAACCGATGAGGTAAAAACTGTTGACTCTGAACTTAACTGTTGAAACTGAAATTTACTGTGGAATCTGAATGCTACTGTCGAAACTAAATGCAATGGTAGCAGAGAGGCACTTGACATGTAGTTTAGGGAGGGCCTGCAGTTCATCTTCAACCTGCACCCCCCTGAGCCGCCAGCCACCACCTGCCAAACCACCGGCCCCAGTGCCGCCTCGCCACCCGAAACAACTCCCCACCGCCGCCCCGGCCAGCCCTCTAGGCCCCTCGCCCCCACCCTGAACCCTAAGATAGATAGTGGGGTACCTCTCCTGCGAGCCCCCATTCCCGCTGCGGGTGGTTCTTCCTTAACTCCGACGAGCCCCCCCAACCCCTGAAAATCGACTGACCCAAAAGTCCATTCAGTCGACTGAAGTGTGGCTTAATCGGAGCAGAGCAGTAGCACGAGCGAGGGGGAGAGCAGCAGCAGCAGCTGGGCGAGCGAGCGATGGAGCGAGAGCCGGAGCAGCAGCAGTAGTGCGAGCAAGCGAGCGAGAACCGGAGCAGCAGCAGCAGCAGCGTGAGCGAGTGAGCGAGAGCCGGAGCAGCAGCAGCAGATCCGGCTGGTATGGCCGCCGCCGCCGAAGGGGCCTCACACTGGAGGAGAGCCGCCGTGGAGATGTCGCCCGCGGCGCCGGTTTCAAGGTAGCCGCTCCATGGGGGTGCGGGATGGAGCACCATCGGTGCCGGGAGGTTGAGTTAAGGAGAAGGTGCGATGCGATGAGTGTACAACCTCTTTGGTGGCGTCGAGTAGGCCTCGGCTTCGTCCTAGGAGTCGGTGAGGATGCTGCGGTTCCGGTGGAGCAGGTTAAGGCGGCGCTGTGGGGATGGAGCAGCCGCGATAGACGAGGCGATCGTCAGAGCAGCTCCTTGGAGGTGGAGGACGGGGCGGCTGAACTGGCGGGACGGTGAGATGGACGACGGATCCTCATCCAGGGAGGTGGACGAGGGATGTCGAGCTATTGCGGTGGACGATGTCATCGGGGAAGAGGCTCCGACTAGGCAGTGGTGACGTGGCGGACGGAGGAGGGTGGGGTTTCACGGCTGGAGCAGAGAGGTTATGGCGGCCTGGGATTTTGAATGGCGAAAAGGGGGCGATGGGAGGGGGTGAAGCATTACTTAGGGATGCGCTTGTCCAAAATGTAGGGTGTTACAAAAGTACCCCCAACCGATTTGAACTAGCGGCCCTTTCAGCTCAGGGTTAGAAGGGGGATTTCATGTGTCGGGATTTTGTAGCTAGAGGGGTTTTCGCGTGCGTTGTAATTTCGGGATAGCAAGGCGCGGGTTGTGAAGGCGCCGGTTTTGGGAGCACGATATCTGAATTTTCGGGATATAACAAGACGCGGGTTGAATTTTAGGGACAAGCCTAACGTGTAGTAATATTGTACTTGTACGTACCAAATCAATTCGCACTTCCCTCAACCAAAAAGAAAACAAAAAAAATAAAACTATTCACACCACACAAAGAGAGAGTCTTGCCCCGTTTTACTATACAAATGCTATTCAAAGCTACTCCCTCCTTCCATCTATATAGGGCCTAATGCGTTTTCCGATGCTAACTTTGACCAAATATTAGAGCAAGAATATATGACATGCAACTTACACAAAGCACACCGTTAAATTCGTCTGTGAAAGGTTCTTTCAATGATATAATTTTCACATTGTGCATGTCATGTACTATTAATCTTGTCAATAGTCAAAGGCCGTCTTAAAAATCTCATTACGCCCTATATAGATGGAAGGAGGGAGTATGAATCCATGTTATGCCCGATTAATTTTTTTCGCTTGCTGTATAATGCATGTAACCTACTCATACCAACATTTTAGTGCATTCCAAATGTCTATACTACCGTTGCAATTCGAACTAAATTTGAATTTGTTTCTCTATTTCAATAAGAATCTACAATCATGATTGTCGCCAACTTCAACCATCATTCGTGTATTACCTTAATAACACACCACATGATTACTATAGAGATAGATATGAACTATGTGTACTACATGAACTCGAATTCTATTTTTTGAATACACTTGATGTTGATTCCAAATAATAGTACATTTGATGTACTAACAATATATTCATAATCTAAACCATGTTCCATACGTACACCGTGTTTATCACACGAAGTATAGTGCCCCGCCCCCTACATTATGACAAGTATTTAGACCTGAGTTGCAAAAGCCACACATTAGCCCAAATTATAATCAATGTTCTACATTATGATATCTTCTTCAAGTATCCGTATCCACTTTTTTATAATGAATTATGATCTTTGTTTGTCTTTTACACCTTCACGATCCTCTTCTATTTGTAGCTAGCTAGCGCTAACTTTCTATCGTGCATGCACACGCCTGCCCCCCTCTCACCCACCCTTAGCGTCCCCTCCATCGCGCACATTCATTAATTCTCTTTAGGTCGTCCACCATCAGTGTGTGTAGGCCCCGGCTCCTTCTTTCCGGCACACACCGGTCGATATACCTCTCTAGCCAAGTGTGCCTACAACAAACACATATATACTTCCCCTCTTCTCTTCTCATCGTCCATGCCCCCCTATGTCCAATACGATTCCATGCAGGTGCACAATCCCGCCCCTCTTTTCATTGATCACATACTCGCACACTCCTCCCCCCTCGACATGGCAGGCCTCTCGCACCACCTCCTAGCCACACCCTCTCCCCCTGTCTGCCTCTCCGGACCTTATTTGCTTCTAACACATGCAGGCGCGTATATGAACTGATCTCCCTACATATAGCCAGGCCGACTATAATTCATTTTCACCAAGCACCGATACACTTACCTCGCTAGTTATGTCTCTTCTTTTCTCGAAGTTGATCTTCCTATGTAGTTACGTATGCTTACCACAACAATATCTTCTCCCCTCATCATCCTTGAATACCTCCCGACCCATCTCTCACACGCACGTGCATAGACAGACAGACATCCCCCGCCCTCTCTTATTGATATTGCACTCATACCCTCCGTTTGTCTAGCAGGCCTCTCCCACCATTTGTGAGATGCCGCACCACCACCAACCCTCCGATGCTCTACCTTCGTCTTTTCCCAACCTTATTCCTCTGCTACACATATCCATGGATGTCGATCAATCTCCCTCAATACATAGCTAGGTCTCTCTCCTTCCCCACACATATACTAGTCGATTGGTCTCTACCCCCTCCCCCCCCCACACACCGATAGTCGAACGTTGTAGGTAGGTATCCATGCCACGGAAAAAAACTGCACCTCTTCCCTCTCAAATTCCAGTGGGCCAGCTGCCCTGTATCTTTGACGTGGGCAAACACAAATTCGATGGCACTCTATCGATCGCGCAGCTGCACACTTCATCCCTGTTTTCAATTCTATCGATATCTCACGTCCATGACTCCGTTTCACACACATTGCATATGTTATGTTTTTCTGATTGAGATATCATCAACACATTGCCTCTGTTTCGCACAAACCATCTCTCTCACACCCACACATGTACGTACCTACACCTAACGAAGAAGTGCACACAGGACGCACGTACTCACGTCTTGTTCCCGGCCACACCCGCGCGGGTACACGGTGGAGTTTGTTTCTGTACGAAAAGGCAGCCCACGTGATAATTTGACGTGTGTAGCGGTTGTTTACTCGAAGGAGGGTCGGGTACCACGCCTAGACGGAACAAAGTTCGACTTGACGCGTTAGCATTAAATAAAGTTATATATTCCTCAATGGCACGTACAGAATATAAAACGATTGCCATGGGGAAAATGGAAAAATGGCTTTGTCTCTCGTCACACCATCTCACACAAGGCTGCCGTGGCCTCTCTCTCTCTCTCAGTGTTGGTCAGTGATCCGGACGCATCCCGTCCGCCGACAGAAAGGGAAGATGTGCATCGTCTCTTTATTCGACGGTGTTGAGGCAGCACGTCCCGATCTGCGGTACCCGCCGTTCTCTCTGACCAAGCTTCGGCGCGGTAGGGCCTTCGCCACTTGCTCGCTACCGTAGTATGGGCAGATCCCGGCCGCCGGCGCCCTCCTAGTAACATCTCGACGACCCTCAGGTACAGCTTCCTCTGGCCTTGCTCCATTGCCCATCTTCCCATGTTGCTGCATGTGGATCTTCTTTAGTTGTTTGCTTAAACATATCTCAGCAGGCGTACTTTCCATCTTGCAATCTCGTCCTGAAACCGTTTTTGATAAACCACCATGTGCTATCTTTCCCTTATTACATGGAACATGCTTCTTTTTTGTCGGCGTATGTGTCTTCAACTCATGTTATTGGGCAGTAATTGTTTCCTTTCGACCTCCTTTTTCAAACATGGCTATCCATTTTTACCTCGTTACTATTGCGACCTTGTGGTGAACTGCACAAATCACTTTTCTGAAGAGTGTTTTGTGCAGTTCCGCCAAAATGTCACACGGGCAACATTTTTACATTTCTGTGGGACTGCAGAAAGGGAGATTGGTTTTGCTATCCTCCTCATCCAACTCCGTGCCTAATCTTCTCCAACAAGAAGTTAGTCCTAAAGAGAGATCGTAGAGGTGATCGGCTTCTATTTATGTGTGTTATGTTTCATCATCTAGTTCCACTATTATTGTAATCACACTGACTGGATATCTTTGCAAACAGGGATGGTCTGCTCGATTTTAGTGGAGCTGCACAAAATGATCAGATTGTGGTGTCCTTCATACACCTCTTTTTTGGCTATAGAGCTGGGTGAAACTAGCTGCCAAGCAATGAACACTGTGCCTAGGAAATGGAGCCATGCCTATGAACAACATCGATCAATTATAGTTTTTCTTTATTTGTACACCTTCTCACAACTTTGTCTTCAGTTGTGATGTGAATATTGGCGCTGATCTGCGAACCATTGAGATGCATTAGCCATGGTAGTTTCATTTGTATTTGATGGAATGTTGTAACGAGATAATCTTGAGGCAAGACACATGAATCCTAAGTTGAAACCTTTTTTTTCCCGCGGGAACCAAAGTTGAAACCTTCATAGCATCACAGTACAATTTCATCAAAATTAGGCATACATATAAACAAATCTTGAAGGATTGATAGCAATGCCAGAAACAATTCAACTTCGTTTCGGCGACATGTTGGACATCCTTCATCTAGCTCCACCTGCCATGCAGCAATATTGAGTGCACAACACAACTTCAGGGAAAGATTCACCCCGGTCGTTGCACCGCAGTAGTAATGACTAGTGAGCAGTCAAATCACAGAGCCCCACCTTCACCACAGTAAGTTGCTCGGACGAAGAAACCATCATTTCTCTGTTCCTTGAATCCGTTGGTACTCCCATATTCCCACAGTAATAAGTTGCTCTGGCGAATTAACCATCACTATATCCGCTCATGTGTGATGACCATAGGAGCTATCCATTCAGATTGCATGTTAAAAAAATAAAGGTCGATAACTAATGCGGCAAACTTTCAAAAAAAAAACTAATGCGGCACCTTGGGCCAACGCGGTCAGATCGCATTTTGCACAAGAAATTACACACCATGTTTCGTTGACATGTGGTCCCGTTCCAACATATCAGTGAGACGACGACACGTCTTTTTCTACTAGTATTTTTGAACGAACGTGTAGGCTGGGCGCCTCTTCGTGAACCGTGGCAAACTGGCAACCGTCCACCGACTCTTCGCCTTTCCCTCTCGATTTGGAACTGCTGTTGCACGCTCTTCCTCTCCCTCCTCCATTTTCCTTTAGCCCTTCACCCTTCCTTCTGCCATTGTTCGGTCGTCTTCTCCATGGAGGGAACAGGCCGGAAATGACCCCGTTATTCTTGCCCCGATCTGAAAGATGACATGGTGGAGGAACTCATTGATCGGTGCGACGTCATCACCTCGGCTAGCATGGCAGGTTCGTTCAAGCCCATTCTTGACTCAACTAATAACATCATTACAAGGAACCCAAGAGTCAAGGAGCGGTTTGATCTCCCCTATCTTCTTCGCCGTGACACTAATGACTACTGGCGCGGGGACGACAGAGGCCTCGCCTTGTGCAAGTTGATGCCGCTTGATAATGATACGTACAATGTTAAGATGCCATAGCATGAGGGCAAGGATTGGGTAGGCACAACTGGAGATTGGGTTGTTCACATTGGGTCCAACTGCGAGTGGGAACTTGTGAATGTGTACACTCGTGATCGGGTTCCACTTCCAAAAATCTCAGCAGACTGCCCAGAGGTTGAGAACACCGGTATTGTACGCACATTCAAATACGATCATGGTGACTGTCTTCTATGGAAGATAGCAATTTGTCGAGTTCCCAACCGCTCTTGGAATTACAACAACTATGAAGTTGTTGGTATCTTCGACAAGCTTGTTGCCGTCCTTCGTGGTTCGACTGGATGGATATTGCTCAAAAACCAGTTTCTATACACGGATGTGTACTGTGATGCAATTCAATACGAGGGCCTTGTGTTTGCTGCCACCACTCGTGGCACTATTTTTGCATGGAATCCTTATACTTTCGGTACGTTTGTCTTCCACTGTAATTATAATTGTTTCATCCACATGCATGCGGGTTAGCAAGTTTCCCTTTACTAATTAACCTTCTTCTTGTGTTTCCAAGGTCTTGTGAACATTCCACCACTTATACTTGAAAAATTTTATAACCAAGGGGGAGATGACGATGGTGATGATCACGAGCATGAGGACGAGCAGAACGTATATACTCAGTGGCGCCTGGCAACTAATTCCGATGGATCACCTCTTCTTGTGTTTATACAGCGCACTAAGTTTGTTACTACTGAGGGAGCACGTGTTGTCTCCCATGGTCGCACTCTCCAGACCTATTCCAACACCCGTTGCATGGTATTCGGGATGGATACTAGTGTGCTAGTGCCAACACCTTCTCCCTGGTACAGAATTGATAGTCTTGGAGAAAACTCGCTCTTCCTTGGACAAAACTATCCAATGATGGTGAAAGGCGATCCAACTGCTGTTGACACAATGTTACTAGTACCATTTATGAGAAGCAACTGTGTCTATACCTCGGACATTTGGGTGGTTCCCTACCCTGGTACTGATATAGTAGGCCGCTTCAGCCTGGATGATCAGTCCCGCATTGGTCTCGAGATTGACAATAGATGGCCCATCCCAGTGAATCACTTGTGGTTCAAAGCAAGCGTTTCCAACGCCGAGGATTGGTTGAGTTGAAGTTCATTTCATTGCTTGTTATTTGTTGTGTGGTGAAAACTTTAGTATTTATAATGTATCCTCATTGTCGATGTGGGTTGATGACCTAATGTATGTAATAAAATGATATGCCTGTGATAAACTTACTAAATTTATGAATGGCTTTCGAGTCGCTTCTCTGAGTGAGTGGTGCGACGAGGCAAAATATATATTTTCTGAATACATAATTGTACGTGCATTGCAACGGGTTATCGGATGAGGCCAATCAACAATGATAGTAAACTATTTGTACTAGCTTCACATGCTTCGCGCGTCGGGCGGGTGTTTTTTTTGACTGGTGACTGTAGGGAAAACCCCCCACAGGTCGGGCGGGTGTTTTTACTATAGCCATATGTTAATATGTTCGCTGTACGTAACCAGCACCTCGAATCCTCGATACTAGTACTATATAGTAGGTAGTAGGAGTAGTAGGATGGCATGGGCCAGAACAAGCATTCATGTCCAGGAGTACGTCACACGCCACCACCACGACATCCATTTGACACCATATTATTTCTTGGAGTCCATGCTAGAGCAATCTCTTCAACCTCGTCATTTCTCTAACTTCAGCCATCGTGCGGCGAGCGAGGTGGGGGTTTGCTGATAGTAGGTTTCCTCAACTGCGGTCCCACTTGTAAGGCCAATTCCAACGCACAACCCCAAACGGACCTCCGTTTTGCACGAACTCCAACGATAATTTTGACTAAAAAAGCAAGACCAAAGAAAACAAGAACCACAAGAATACATTTTACTACCCTAGAAGATATCCAACTTCCATAACTGCTCCTGTAAGTTGGATTAGTGCCTTCTCGATGCATTCATTGTTGATCTGCGGAGGCTCGATCTTGCGTGCTTATTTCTTCTTCGAGTGTAAAGAAGTAGATGTTGCTTCCTCGCATCTAGTCTCATGTCTAGCCTTTATTCTAGCTAAAAGTGCTAGAACATCTACTAAATTGTGCTCTATCAATATATCGATGTACTCTTCTTCCCAATACAAAAACTTGCATCCATTCTACTCCCTCCGTTGCACAATACATGCCTTGTATTTGTCAAAATATATATGTATCTAGACATGTTTTAGTATATAGGTACATCCGTTTTTGGACAAATGGAAGTCAAGTATTTTCGAACGGAGGGAGTACACAATAAATTTTTTAAGTTAGCCACAACTAGTCTAATCCGAGAGCACAACCGAAGATTTGGTCGGGTTCATCCTCCTTTTGCCGACACGTGGGACATCCAGCATCCAGGTCGTGTCATGCAAGAAAATAGAGTCATAGTTGAAGCCACGTGATGTGCATCTTGGGTTAAACTGTAAATAGAATCTTACTACTCTTGAGTAACTCCAAAAGCGGCCACCGAAGATCTTTATTGGATTTGTTTTTCATCACCAGCATGTCGAGGTGAAAGATGTGCAGGTTCAGTGGGTCCTCTTGCGTTTTCACTGACATGTGGGACCGCATGTGAGCAAACAGACGATGGGCTCCGCGCGTCCGCTGGCTGTCTGAGAAGAGAGATAAAGGAGGGCTAAGCATGGACTCTAGGAAATTTTTTCTACGTAACCAGCACCTTGATATTCGCATGTGGTTGTTTCTAGAATAAAAAAATGAGGTACCCCTACTTATGTTACTCCCACTATGCCTAGCCTAAGGTTAGTAGGTTGATACGTCTCCAACGTATCTATAACTTATGAAGCATTCATGCTATATTATTATCTGTTTTGAATGATTTTGGGCTTTATTATACACTTTTATATTACTTTTGGGACTAACCTATTAATCGGAGGCCCAGCCCATATTGTTGTTTTATTGCCTATTTCAGTATTTCGAAGGAAAGGAATATCAAACAGAGTCCAAACGGAATGAAACCTTCGGCACCGTGATTTTTTGGAAGAATATGATCCTGGAGACTTGGAGTTCACGTCAGAAGATCCTTGAGGGGGCCAGGAGATAGGCCCCCCTACTGGGCATGCCCCCTGTCTCGTGGGCCCCTCGAGCACCTCCCGACCGACTTCTTTTTCCTATATAGTCCCACGTACCCTAAAAACATCCACGAACAAGATAGATCGGGAGTTCCGCCACCGCAAGCCTCTGTAGCCACCAAAAACCTCTCGAGAGCCCTTTCCGGCACCCTCCGGAGGGGGAACCCATCACCGGTGGCCATCTTCATCATCCCGGTGCTATCCATGACGAGGAGGGAGTAGTTCACCCTCGGGGCTGAGGGTATGTACCAGTAGCTATGTGTTTGATATCTCTGTCTCTCGTGTTCTCTCTATGGCACGATCTTGATGTATCG
The DNA here is from genome assembly GCF_018294505.1 of Triticum aestivum. Classification (NCBI taxonomy): domain Eukaryota; kingdom Viridiplantae; phylum Streptophyta; class Magnoliopsida; order Poales; family Poaceae; genus Triticum; species Triticum aestivum. The sequence goes on along the minus strand of NC_057798.1, from coordinate 590,880,897 downwards.
CGAGCTTTGTTATTATAGTTGGATCTTATGATGTTTCTCCCCCTCTACTCTCTTGTGATGAATTGAGTTTTCCCTTTGAAGTTATCTTGTCGGATTGAGTCTTTGATTTGAGAACACTTGATGTATGTCTTGCCGTGTTTATCTGTGGTGACAATGGGATATCACGTGCCACTTGGTGTATGTTTTGGTGACCAACTTGCGGGTTCCGCCCATCAACCTATGCATAGGGGTTGGCACACATTTTCTTGACTCTCCGGTAGAAACTTTGGGGCACTCTTTGAAGTACTTTGTGTTGGTTGGATGAATTTGAGATTGTGTGACACATATCGTATAATCATGCCCACGGATACTTGAGGTGACAATGGAGTATCTAGGTGACATTAGGGTTTTGGTTGATTTGTGTCTTAAGGTGCTATTCTAGTATGAACTCTATGATGGATCGAGTGGAAAGAATAGCTCTATGTTATTTTACTATGAACTCTTGAATAGATAGATCAAAAAGGATAACTTTGAGGTGGTTTCGTACCCTACCGTAATCTCTTCGTTTGTTCTTCGCTATTAGTGGCTTTGGAGTGACTCTTTGTTGCATGTTGAGGGATTGTTATATGATCTATCTATGTTATTATTGTTGAGAGAACTTGCACTAGTGAAAGTATGAACCATATGCCTTGTTTCCTATCATTGCAATACCGTTTACGCTCACTTTTATCATTAGTTACCTTGCTGTTTTTATTATTTCAGATTACAAAAACCCATATCTACCATCCATATTGCACTTGTATCATCATCTCTTCGCCGAACTAGTGCACCTATACAATTTACCATTGTATTGGGTGTGTTGGGGACACAAGAGACTCTTTGTTATTTGGTTGCAGGGTTGTTTGAGAGAGACCATCTTCATCCTATGCCTCCCACAGATTAATAAACCTTAGGTCATCCACTTGAGGGAAATTTGCTACTGTCCTACAAACCTGTGCACTTGCAGGCCCAACAACGTCTACAAGAAGAAGGTTGTGTAGTAGACATCAAGCTCTTTTCTGGCGCCGTTGCTGGGGAGGTGAGTGCTTGTAGGTATATCTTTAGATCTTGCAATCGAATCTTTTTGTTTCTTGTTTTATCACTAGTTTAGTTTATAAAAGAAAATTACAAAAACAATGGAGTTAAGTTTGTCTCATACGCTTCATCTTTTTAATATCTTTCGTGAGTTTGATGGAAAGGAAAATTGTGCTCAATTGCTAGAATAAGAATGCATTAAAATGCTTGGTACTTAATCTTTGAGTGATGAGCATGATTGCAATGTTGTTAGTATGAACTCCTTGAATATCCATAGTACTAATGATGATTGCTCTAGTCATGATGAAAATATCTCTTATAAGCATGTCAACTTTTGTGGAGTGCATGTTTGCATGAACATACCAAATAGAGAAGATATATATTGCAAGAGGCATAAGCATTTAGAAACTAAATGGTTGCAAGAAAGGCTAAACGTGAGTGCTGAAAATTTGAATTTCCTTTTTCGTACTTGTGAACTTTGCAATGAACGTGGTCACTTACATCTCCTATGCAAATTGTTTCATGATCGAATCGTGTCCAAAAATTGTGATGATTTGATCTCCCTTGCTCATTACAATGAACTTAGTTTGCTTTTGGGTTATGAAGAATTGAAACATTTACTTAAGGACCTTCCAGAATTTTCCCATAAGAGATTCCTTGATATTGATCTAGAGAAGATTTATTTGTATTGTGCGGTGAATTGCATTGAAAATCCTTATATTGCCAATTACATAAAGAAAAGAAAGCAAATAGAAGATGATGAGAATACTAATGAAAGGGAAGAGACTTCCCAATATCCTCCTATTATTTCTTATGATGAATCAGGTAATGAGGAGGAGCTTTCTATTCAACCAATCTCATCAATAAAGAGCTCAAAGAGGAAGGTTGAACCCACACATAATGTGAAAACGAAAAGGAAAAGAAGGGGCAACAAAGGTAAAAAGGTATCCCTCCCAAATGATGTTGCTCCTACTACTCATTGTGATGATGATAATTGCTATACTATTGGTGCTATCCATACTATTAATGATGAGAGTGATTATGCTTATGGTATGAAAAGGCCCAAGCTTGGGGAAGCTATGTTTGATGAGGATGAAATATTTGAGAATATATTTGCTGAAATTAATGTTCGTCCCAAGCTTGGGGATGCTATGTTTAATGAAGATGATATTTTTAGCATCCCAAGTTTTGATATGCAAAGTTGTTATGATGATAGCATGCCTCTTACCTATGATGAATATATTAATGAAAGTGGGTTTGGAAGAGTGTCAACTTTATTTAGTGATTCCACTATCTTGGGAGAGGTTTCAATCGATTATGATGAGAACGAAGTTGCTACTTATGATGATTATTGTGATGAAACTTATGATATAAAAAGTAGTGATGATTATATTTACAAATCTTGTCATGATTATGACTACCCTTTTTCTGAACATTACTCTTTTAGTCTGGAAACAATTTTTAGTGTTCAAGTCTTTTATGATACTCCCACTATTCCGAATGAGAAGAAATTTGCCTATGTGGAGAGTAGTAAATTTTCTATGCTTGTAGATCATGAAATGAATGCTTCAGGTGATGGTTATATTGTTGAATTTATTCATGATTCTACTTAAAAAATTATTATGAGGGAGGAATATATGCTTGTAGGAATTGCAATAATGTCAAGTTTCCTCTCTATGTGTTGAAAATTTTGAAGCTATGCGTGTTTTACCTTCCTATGCTTGTTGATTATTGTCCCCATAAGTTGTTTGCTCACAAAATCCCTATGCATAGGAAGTGGGTTAGGCTTAAATGTGCTAGTCATATGCTTCATGATGCTCCCGTTGTGTTTCAATTCTTATCTTTTTTGTGAGCATCATTGTCATCATCATGCGTAGCTAGAAAGGCATTAAAGAAAAGCACTTGTTGGGAGACAACCCAATATCTATCCTTACTGTTTTTGTGTGTCCACATGATTATGCTACTGTAGTAATCATGTTTTATAGCTTTTGTTTGAATAAAGTGCCAAGTAAGACCTTTAGGATAGCTTACGGTGATAGTTGTGTTGATCCTGCTGAAAATCAGAAACTTTTGCACCCAGTAAATTAGTTTTTTGAATTCAGAAAAACATGGTTTTGATCTGATTCTTTTTTCTCTGGATTGGTACACAAATTTCTTAGTACTTCCTAATTTGGTAGAATATTTGGAGTTCCAGAAGTATAAGTTCGATACAGATTGCTACAGACTGTTCTTTTTTTGACAGATTCTGTTTTCTATGTATTGTTTGCTTATTTTTATGAATCTATGAGTAGTATCGGAGGGTATGGACCATAGATAAGTTGGAGTACAATAGATATTACACCAATATGAATTTATAATGAGTTAATTACATTACCTAAGTGGTGGTTTTATTTTCTTATACTAACGGAGCTTACGAGTTTTCTGTTGAGTTTTGTGTTGTGGAGTTTTCAAGTTTTGGGTAAGGATTCGATGGACTATGGAATAAGGCATGGAAAGAGCCTAAGCTTGGGGACTCCCAATGCACCCCAAGGTAATATTCAAGGACAACCAAAAGCCTAAGCTCGGGGATGCCCCGGAAGGCATCCCCTCTTTCGTCTTCGTTCATCGGTAATTGTACTTGGAGCTATATATTTATTCACCACATGATATGTGTTTTGCTTGGAGCGTCATTTTATTTTGTTAGTATTTGCTTTATTTTATTTAGAATAATGTTTTGCATCTTTAGTTTCAATAAAAAAAGTCAAGGATAGCCTTTGCCATGCTTATTTTGCTAGTATACATGTTGCTGTTTGAAAACAGGAAGTTTACCGCTGTTGCAAAAATTCCCTAGAAAAGTCAAAGAATGGTATAATGTTGAAACTTTTTGCATAATGAGCTATGATAAATTTACTACAGTGGGAATTTTATTTCATAATTTTTTGAGTTAGGGAAGTATTGATACCCTTGCATTCTTTACAGACTATACTGTTTTGGGAGATTGCTGTTATGGTTGCATTGTTTGGATATGTTTGCTTGTTTAATTATTCTATTTGAGGATAGGAGTATTAAATATGCAGAGACATTTAGTATGCAATGTTGAATAATAATTTTAGTGATTTGTTATAGTAGAAAATGATAAGGTTTTGCATTGGTGTATACTAACCTATCTCATGAGTTCTTGTTGAGTTTGGTGTGGATGAAGCTTTTGATAAAAAAGAGAAACCATGATATGAGAGGAATTAAGGAGACACAAAAGTTCAAGCTTGGGGATGCCCAAGGCACCCCAAGATAATATTTAAATAAGTCTCAAGCATCTAAGCTTGGGGATGCCCTGGTAGGCATCCCACCTTTCTTCTTCAACAACTATCGGTTAGTATCGGTTAAACCTAAGTTTTTGCTTCTTCACATGAGTTGTGCTATCCTTGCAATGTCATTTTTTTTATTTTGCTTGCTGTTTGAATACAATACCAAGATCTGAAATTCTTAAATGAGAGAGAGTCTTCACATAGTTACATAATTATTTAGCTACTCATTGATCTTCACTTATATATTTTTGGAGTAGTTTGTCATTTACTCGTGTGCTTCACTTATATCCTATGAGTAAATGGCTGAATGAGTTTATTGTCATAAATCTGAAATTATTTATGTTTCATTTGCTTATCCCATGGGGAGTTATGACTTCACATCTAAGAAGAAGAGGTTGTAAATTTATTTAAGGTTAGCAAGCGTTGTATTGGTCATTTGAACAATTCATGAAAGAATGTTTAAGGAAAAGTGATTTCACATATAAATACACTATCCTAGACATCTTTTATAATTGGGAGCACTCATTAAGTATGACATGCTAAAGAGTTGATGTTGGACAAGGAAGACTACGTAATGGTTTATGTTTTCCGACACATCAGTTAAAGTATATTGTCATGGATCATTCAAACATGTTGAGCTTGCCTTTCCCCCTCATGCTAGCCAAAATTCCTTGCACCAAGTAGAGATACTACTTGTGCTTCCAAATATCCTTAAGCCCAGTTTTGCCATGAGAGTCCACCATACCTACCTATGGATTGAGTAAGATCCTTCAAGTAAGTTGTCATCGGTGCAAGCAATAAAAATTGCTCTCTAAATATGTATGATCTTTTGTGAAGAAAATAGCTTTATACGATCTTGTTATGGAAGCAATAAAAGCGACGGACTGCATAATAAAGGTCCATATACAAGTGGCAATATAAAGTGACGTTCATTCGCATTAAGATTTTGTGCATCCAATCCTAAAAGCGCATGACAACCTCTGCTTCCCTCTGCGAAGGGCCTATCTTTTACTTTATGTCTTTTACTTTATGCAAGAGTCAAGGTGATCTTCACCTTTCCCTTTTTCATTTTATCCTTTGGCAAGCACTTTGTATTGGGGTGATCCTGTTATATATATCCAATTGGATGTAATTTAGCATGAACTATTATTGTTGACATCACCCAAAGGTGAATACATTGGGAGGCAACACTATAAGCCCCTATCTTTCTCACTGTTCGATTAAAACTCCATAACCGTTAGTATTGCGTGAGTGTTAGCAATTGTAGAAGACTATATGATAGTTGAGTATGTGGAGTTTGCTATTCCTGAAAATAAGATGAATTGCAATTGTTTGATGACTAAGAATGGAGTTTGCTAGTTTTCAAGAAAGTTTATGGTCTATGCTTTGACATGTGAATTGCTTGTTACTTTATCGTGAGAAGTTTTATGAGATCAACTACTGTTATGACATATTATCATGCTAGAAAAGGTGATTGAAATTATCATTGATCAAACTTGTGCACCTTCTAGCATTCACACTTCATAAATTCTTTCTTTTATCATTTACCTACTCGAGGACGAGTAGGAATTAAGCTTGGGGATGCTGATACGCCTCCAACGTATCTATAATTTATGAAGCATTCATGCTATATTATTATATGTTTTGAATGATTTTGGGCTTTATTATACACTTTTATATTACTTTTGGGACTAACCTATTAACCGGAGGCCCAACCCATATTACTATTTTATTGCCTGTTTCAGTATTTCGAAGGAAAGGAATATCAAACGGAGTCCAAACGGAATGAAACCTTTGTCAGCGTGATTTTTTGGAAGAATATGATCCTGGAGACTTGGAATTCACGTCAGAAGATCCTTGAGGGGGCCAGGAGATAGGGGGCACGCCCCCCTACTAGGTGCGCCCCCTGTCTTGTGGGCCCCTCGAGCACCTCCCGACCGACTTCTTTCGCCTATATAGTCCCATGTACCCTAAAAATATCCACGAACAAGATAGATCGGGAGTTCCGCCGCCGCAAGCCTCTGTAGCCACCAAAAACCTCTCGGGAGCCCGTTCCGGCACCCTGCCGGAGGGGGAACCCATCACCGGTGGCCATCTTCATCATCCCGGCGCTATCCATGACGAGGAGGGAGTAGTTCACCCTCGGGGCTGAGGGTATGTACCAGTAGCTATGTGTTTGATCTCTCTCTCTCTCTCTCTCGTGTTCTCTCTATGGCACGATCTTGATGTATCGCGAGCTTTGTTATTATAGTTGGATCTTATGATGTTTCTCCCCCTCTACTCTCTTGTGATGAATTGAGTTTTCCCTTTGAAGTTATCTTGTTGGATTGAGTCTTTGATTTGAGAACACTTGATGTATGTCTTGCCATGTTTATCTGTGGTGACAATGGGATATCACGTGCCACTTGATGTATGTTTTGGTGACCAACTTTCAGGTTCCGCCCATGAACCTATGCATAGGGGTTGGCACACGTTTTCTTGACTCTCCGGTAGAAACTTTGGGGCACTCTTTGAAGTACTTTGTGTTGGTTGGATGAATTTGAGATTGTGTGACGCATATTGTATAATCATGCCCACGGATACTTGAGGTGACAATGGAGTATCTAGGTGACATTAGGGTTTTGGTTGATTTATGTCTTAAGGTGTTATTCTAGTATGAACTCTATGATGGATCGAGTGGAAAGAATAGCTCTATGTTATTTTACTATGAACTCTTGAATAGATAGATCAAAAAGGATAACTTTGAGGTGGTTTCGTACCCTACCATAATCTCTTTGTTTCTTCTTTGCTATTAGTGGCTTTGGAGTGACTCTTTGTTGCATGTTGAGGGATTGTTATATGATCTATCTATGTTATTATTGTTGAGAGAACTTACACTAGTGGAAGTATGAACCCTATGCCTTGTTTCCTATCATTGCAATACCATTTACGCTCACTTTTATCATTAGTTACCTTGCTGTTTTTATTATTTCAGATTACGAAAACCCATATCTACCATCCATATTGCACTTGTATCACCATCTCTTCTCCAAACTAGTGCACCTATACAATTTACCATTGTATTGGGTGTGTTGGGGACACAAGAGACTCTTTGTTATTTGGTTGTAGGGTTGTTTGAGAGAGACCATCTTCATCCTATGCCTCCCACGGATTGATAAACCTTAGGTCATCCACTTGAGGGAAATTTGCTACTGTCCTACAAACCTGTGCACTTGCAGGCCCAACAACGTCTACAAGAAGAAGGTTGTGTAGTATACATCATAGGTGACCTTGCGCTTGGCTCTTCGCCTCTTCCAGAAGTCCATGGTTCTACAGTAGTGCTTCTGGCAATCTGACACCAAATGAACTGCTGCATGTCCACCGCTTGTAAGCAAAAGTTTCTCCTCGTGTTGCAAGCCACCGCGCACGCATTGGCGAGGGAGAAGGCGTAATCAAGCTTCTCGTCGTTCTATGACTTGACGGGACACATCAAAGTTATTTACTAGTAGTATGTACTCTCTACAAAAAAGGGCTGACTATGTCATTGCTACCATCCCGTGCTCCGTCGTTGAGTACATGCACTATCCACGTGCCACCGAGGAGAAAAAAATATTGCGTAGGTGCCATTGAAGTGCACGACTCACTTACGAAAAAGGGTTTCCCCCCGCTCCCCCCCACATGACTCAGTTATGCACTGCTTATCTGATTATCTCCATTTTCTTGCATGACACATGCACCTTGATGCTAGATGTCTCACGTGTTGGGAAAAGGATGAACAAAGCTCACGTAAAAGAAAATAGTTGGAGAGCATAGATTCTCGATGAAAGTGCAACTATCCCTCGGTGGTTTTGGTAATTCATAACAACATATAGCTCATTGAGCTAATGCTATTCCAAGACAAATATTTCAGGAAAGCTCAATGAATGGCATGGCATGGATGATGAAAGTGGATCCCTCAAAATATTAAGGACAAATGATTGGCTCAAGCTCAAAAGCTCAAGACTCTACATTTTACATTTTAGTGATCCAAGATCACATTGAGTCTATAGGAAAAGCCAATACTATCAAGGAGGGATGAGGTGTTGCTTAATGAGCCTCTTGCTTCAAGTGCTTAGTGATATGCTCCAAAAACCCTCAACTACTTTCTCACATCCACATATGACCTAAACCCAAAGTTAAAATCGGTCCTACCGATTCTTTCTATCCGGCGCCACCGAGTTCAAATGTCATAGCCACTGCCACAAACCCTAGGAAAATCGGTCTCACCAATAGGGATCTCGGTCTCACCAATAGGGATCTCGGTCTCACCGAGATGGGATTGTAATCTCTTTGTTTCCCTTCGTAACGTTTCGGTCTAAACGAAGTGAGCGATCGGTCCCACCGAGATTGCAATGTAAACTCTCTGTTTCCCTTTCGTAAAATTTTGGTCTCACCGAAAAGAGCGAATCGGTCCCACCGAGTTTACCTGACCAACTCTCTGGTTAGCTAATTACCAAAATCGGTCTCACCTATTTTGCGTAATCGGTCTCACTGAGATTATGTTATGCCCTAACCCTAACCATATCGGTCCCACCGAGTTGCATGTCGGTCCCACCGAAAATCCTAATGGTCACTAGATTTGCTAAATCGGTCCGACCGAGTTTCTCGATTCGGTCCCATCGAGTTTGATAAATTGTGTGTAACGGTTAGATTTTGTGTGGAGGCTATATATACCCCCTCCACCTCCTCTTCATTCGTAGAGAGAGCCATCAGAACAAACCTACACTTCCAACTTACCAGTTCTGAGAGAGAACCACCTACTCATGTGTTGAGGCCAAGATATTCCATTCCTACCATATGAATCTTGATCTCTAGCCTTCCCCAAGTTGCTTTCCACTCAAATCTGATTTCCACCATATCCAAATCCTATGAGAGAGAGTTGAGTGTTAGGGAGACTATCATTTGAAGCACAAGAGCAAGGAGTTCATCATCAACGCACCATTTGTTACTTCTTGGAGAGTGGTGTCTCCTAGATTGGCTAGGTGTCACTTGGGAGCCTCCGACAAGATTGTGGAGTTGAACCAAGGAGTTTGTAAGGGCAAGGAGATCGCCTACTTCGTGAAGATCTACCGCTAGTGAGGCAAGTCCTTCGTGGGCGACGGCCATGGTGGGATAGACAAGGTTGCTTCTTCGTGGACCCTTCGTGGGTGGAGCCCTCCGTGGACTCGCGCAACCGTTACCCTTCGTGGGTTGAAGTCTCCATCAACGTGGATGTACGATAGCACCACCTATCGGAACCACGACAAAAACATCCGTGTCTCCAATTGCGTTTGAATCCTCCAAACCCTTCCCTTTACATTCTTGCAAGTTGCATGCTTTAATTCCGCTGCTCATATACTCTTTGCATGCTTGCTTGAATTGTGTGAAGATTGCTTGACTTGTGCAAAGATAGCTAAAATCTGCCAAAGTCTAAAATTGGGAAAAGGTTAAGTTTTTAATTGGTCAAGTAGTCTAATCACCCCCCCTCTAGACATACTTCAAGGTCCTACAAGTGGTATCAGAGCTTTGGTCTCCATTTGCTTTGATTTCCATAGCTTTTGGTGGTCATAGCCTTGGTTTCACAACCTAGGAGAGTATGGCGTCTAGCGAGGGAAATTATCACCGTAGAGGTCCTTACTTTGATGGCACTAATTTTGCTAGTTGGAAGCATAAGATGAAAATGCATATTCTCGGACATAACCCCGCCGTTTGGGCTATTGTGTGTATTGGCTTGCAAGGTGAATTCTTTGATGGGAGAGAGCCGAACCGTGAAGCTAGTGCGGATGAATTGAAGATGCTGCAATACAACGCTCAAGCTTGTGATATCCTCTTCAATGGCTTGTGCCCCGAAGAATTCAACAAAATCAGCCGTCTTGAGAATGCAAAGGAAATTTGGGATACTTTGATTGATATGCATGAAGGTACCGACTCCGTCAAGGAATCCAAGTTGGATGTGCTCCAAAGTCAGCTTGACAAGTTCAAAATGAAGGATGGTGAAGGTGTCGCTGAAATGTACTCTAGGCTTGCTCTTATCACAAATGAGATTGCCGGCTTAGGAAGTGAAGAGATGACCGACAGATTCATCATCAAGAAGATCCTAAGAGCATTGGATGGAAAGTATGATACCGTGTGCACATTGATCCAAATGATGCCAAATTACAAAGATCTCAAGCCAACGGAAGTCATTGGAAGAATTGTTGCTCATGAGATGTCACTCAAGGATAAGGAGGAACTTCACAACAAGTCAAGTGGTGCTTACAAAGCCTCATGTGAAGCCCCCACATCATCAAGTGAGAAACAAACCTTCAATGAAGAATTGAGCTTAATGGTGAAGAACTTCAACAAATTCTACAAGAGTAGAAGCAAAGAAAGAAGCTCTAAGTCAAGGTCCTACAATGACAAAAGATCTTCTAGTCGAGAGCGCAATTGCTACAATTGTGGGAGACCCGGACACTATTCCAATGAGTGTACGACACCCTACAAAAGAAGAGAAGATTCTCCAAAAAGAAGAAGTAGAAGAGAAGAATCACCACCAAGAGAGAGAAGGAGTAGAGATGATCGTTATGAACGAAGACCCTCACGGAGAAGCAAGGATTCGGAAAGGAAGGACAAGTCATCAAAGAGCTACACAAAACGAAGACATCAAGCTCATGTTGGTGAATGGGTATCCGGCTCCGACTCCGACAATCACTCCGAGAGAAGCTATCACTCCGACTCCGAATATACTCAAGATGAAGGTGTTGCCGGTCTAGCACTTGTGTCAACCAACTCCTACGACATATTTGATTCACCAAATGAAGGAATTGGAAGATGCTTCATGGCCAAAGGTCCTAAGGTAACACACCCCGAGTATGTTGATTTTAATAGTGATGAAGATGACTTGTTAGGTGATGATGATTTACTTATTGACAACTCTAGTAATGAATACTATGATGAAATGTCAATTAATCATGCTAATCAAGATAAAACGAATGACAATGATAAGGAGAAGATTGAGCTTCTAACTAAAGAACTAAACACTCTTAAGTTAGCTCATGAAACTATCTTCGAAGATCATCGAGAACTTTTAAGGGCTCATGAGAAGTTACGCTTTGAAAAGCTCAATCTTGAGCAAGAGCATGAGTTCTTAAAGGCAATCAATGATGATCTCCGTAAGAAAAGTTCTTCTTACATTGCCAAGCGTTTACTCTTATCTACTTACATGCCTCAAGTCAAGTCTAGTAACAAGAACAAGAAAGATTCTTCCTCTAGTAGTAACAATAATAATGCTAAATCCAATATTGTTGCTTCTAGTAGTTCTCTTGATTCCACTAATGATTCTCTTAGCCAAGTTACACTTGAGCAAGAAAATAGCTTATTGAAGGGAATTATAGAGAAAGGTGTATACAAGAGCCTTGCCGGGAGTAAGCAATTCGAGGAAATTGTACGCAAGCAAGGAAGGCACCGGAAGAATCAAGGTGTTGGTTTTGAACGAAAGTTCAATGCCAATGGAGTTGAGTGGGAAGAAGATCAATACCCCAAGACGAAGTTTGTTCCTCAACAAGAGAAGTATGATCCTACTTCCTTCAAGGGAACACAAGCACAAGATGATCTTCCACCACAAGACCACAAGAACAAAGGCAAGGACAAGCTTCAAGAGGAGATTGATGCATTTGAAGAAGCACCTAAGGCCTTGGTCAAGTGGGTTCCCAAGACTACGTCAAGTTCTACTTCATCAAGTACAACTACAACTCCAAGGATTCCCATCAAGATGATGTGGATCCCGAAGAAGAAGAACTAGAGAGTTCTTGAGGGTGACTCCGCCAACATTCTTCACTCATATCATTATGGCAAGGACAAGTGCAATCAACTTCCATATCTTGCACTAGTTCAAGGAGTCACAAACCCTCATGTTGGTAAGGCAAGGGACAAGGTAACCTAATGTTTTCATGGACATCATCTTGTGTGTGCATCACTCTATGTCTATGGATATTCTTGTTTGTTCCTTGTGGGACTAACCCATGTAGGTATTGAAAGTGCAACTCACTCCAAAGGATTGCTCCAAATGATCTACATCAACATTGAGCATCCACATCTTCAACACCTACATGAAGTCATCATCGACAAAACCCAAGGTTAGTTCATCCCTCTAAGGGGGGATCTCACATCTAGGGGGAGCTTAACTCTAAGAATTGAGTCAAAGCAACTCTAATGATGTGAACACATCAATGCATTATGTAAAAGTGGTAACCCCACTTGAGCTTAAACGATGAGTATGACCTATGATCAAATGTTCTCATTTGACTCCTAAGTCAATATACTCATATATAGATGACCTAGTCATCGCCAATTGTTTGATAGATGCTAGAATTGGTTGTGCATGCTTTGCCACATATTTCATTTGCCATTTTATTGTGTGAGCATGTTGGTTGCATATTTTACTCATTCGAGGACATCCACTTGTTGTTTTGATTGATTGGTTTCTTTTTCTTTGGCCAAGTGGATGGACAAGAATGCCTAAGAACCTTCTCTAGCTATCTATGCTTTTCTCGTCTCAAACTCTATTCATGCTACATCACAAAATTTGATCAAGTCAGATTCGAACCACTCTGTGTGAGGAGCACTCGGAGTCCCCGATTCGTCATAGACTTAAACTTCCAAAACTTCTTTGTGCTTTTCGGTCTGACCGATTCTTCCATTTCGGTCATACCGAGATCACTAAGTCGATCTAGGTTTTCAATCTCGGTGCAACCGATTTGAACTTTTCGGTCACACCGAGTTGCTGTAACTGTCAACAGTTATGCATCTCGGTGCCACCGAGTCGTTCCACTCGGTCACACCGACAGTGTCGGGCTATATATTCACACGGGCAAAAATTTGGAAAACTTTCTCCAAACCTCTTCGCCCGCGCATAGCTCGCTCTGCCTTCTAGGTCTCCGGATCGTCGACTTCGTCGCCAGCCGCCTCCTGTCGCTGGTCTCCGCCGCCGTCAACGGATTTCATCTCCGCCGTTGCCGCCGTAGCGAGTTCATCGCCGAACTAGGGTATGAACTCGATCACAGTGCTATCCTTGTCTGATTCTCAGCACATTGTGTTCATTATGATTCTTGCCACGATTGAAACACCTCTATCCAGTCAAAACAATCCTTAGAATAGATGCAATTTGAAAATTTAGGGTTAGGTTTCCGCCAAAACCATCTCGGACCCATCGAGTTGAAAAACTCGGTCCCACCGATTCGGCTAACGCCATTGCACCAGTAACTCTCGGTCTGACCGAGAATTGCTAATCGGTGTGACCGATTTTAGAACTTTGTGAAACCCTAGCAGTCTCGGTGCCACCGAACTGTGACTCGGTCTGACCGAGTTCACTAGTTTAGGTTCCAAAACTGCTTTGGTATCACAGAGTTTGAAAATCGGTTGATCCGAAATGCTCTCTATGGAAAACTAAAACTAAGTTTTTGAATCATTCTTTTGCAAAAATCTCTGCATTTTGTGATGCTCATCCACTCTATCTCATTTATAACTATTCACAGGGTCAGCAGTCAGTGTTTGCAGCATGTCAGACCAAAGTGACAGCCAGAACAAGTCAGAAGAGTAGATTCACATGAGTGAGGGCACTAGTCCCTCTAGCACTTTATATGATGGCAGCAGAAGCACCCCTAGCAATTTGCCTAAAGCAGCCACAAGAGCCAGAAGGAAGAGAACCTCAGACTCTGAGGATGAGGACTATGTGGCAGTAGAGGATGAGGCTACTTCCAAGAAGGTAGTGCTCAAAAAGGAGTATGGCTCAGCAAAGACCACAAAGCCTGGACTTAATGGGAAGGTCCCTGCCAAGAGGACACCTATACTGAAGGTCAGAGGATCAACACAAGTACCTGCAAAACCTGATACCAAAGAGCCAGCAGCAGAAGGAAAGAAGAGGAAGGAAAGGGTCAAAAAGACCATGGCTAGAGTGATTGGAAAGCCTTCCATGATGGAAGAACAAGAGGAAGAAGAGGTTGCTGCACCAACACCCAAGGCACAAAAGCTGATGGGTGATGCTATAAGGTCAGGGGCTGCAACATCAAAGCCCAAAGAAGCACCCAAAGCTGCCTCCAAGCCCAAGAATGTACCAAAGAGGAATACCAGGAGTATACCAGCTGCTAAGAAGAACAAGGCCCCAGTGCCTGAAGTTGCTGCTAAGGAAGATGATGAAGGACAAGTCCTGAGGAAGCTCAAACCCAAGATTCCAGACCACAATGATGCTCATCCTGTGGCTAAGAACATGAAAATTAGGAGAGATTCAGGGTTGAGTCTATGGAGAGAGTCAGATCCATATTCCACCAGGAGAAGGACTGATGTTGATTACAGGTTCCACACAAAGGAACAGCAGGATTTCTATGAGACAATCTTGTTGGACAAGAAGCCTATAGTGTGTGATATGAAGTGGGTCGACTGGACCTACATGAAGGAGAATGAAGAACATTATCCTGTAGTGTATGACAACTTTAGTGCGTGTGGAGTTGCAGACTTTGTTGGGCAGAAGCTCACAAACTGGAATGATGAGCTCATTATGCAATTCTACTCCACAGCACATTTCTATCCAGATGGCAGGATAGTTTGGATGTCTGAAGGTACGAGATACCAATCAACTATTGAGGAATGGGCCAATCTGATCAATGCCCCAAAGGAGAGTGAAGATGACTTGGACATTTATGCCAAGAAAAAGATGGATCACAATTCTATGTCACATATGTACAAGGAGATCCCAGACAAAGCTCTTGAGACTTTCAAGTTTGGGTCAGTCCATTTTCTTCTGTCAGGGCTGCCAACGATCAACTGGATCCTAAGGCACACTCTTTTGCCCAAGTCAGGTGACCACAACATGATCAGAGGGCATGCAATTAATTTGCTACACATATTTGATGTGCCACAGAAATTCAACGTCATGAGCCTCATGGTTGAGACTATCAAGAGGACAACAACAGACCAAAAGAGAAGTTGTGGATATGCCCCACAAATTCAGGAGTTCATTAACTCAAAGATGGGCACAGGAAAATATCTGTTGGATAAGGAACACTTTGTTCTCTATCCAGACTTTGAGGACAATCAAGTTGTGATGAATGAGAATGAACCATCATCAGTACAAGCTCAAGAGAAGAAGGAGAAAGCAAAGAAAGAGAAGGCTGCCAAGATGCCAACTCAAGAGGAGGCATCTGAGTACTTTTTGAAGAACAACCAGGACCAGCTTGGTTACTTTATAGCATCAACTCTGAGGATTGAGAAGGGGTTGGCTACCCTAACTCAAAACCAGGAGAGCCTGGAAAGAATCATGGAACAAAAATTCTATGATTTAGATGTCAAAGTAACTGAGATTCAGTCAGTTGTGGAGAAGCTACAGGATGACATGCAGGAGAGGAAGGGCAGGACAACTAAAGATGCATTTGCCAGAGTGCCTCGAGCTCAGAGATCAGCTGCAGAGCCAGTAACAGACACCAGAGTCACTTCATCTGCACCAGCTACAGCTCCAGTGCAACCAGCTCCAGTACCAACTCCTTCAGCTCCATCCACATCAACTAAAGTCTTTGTCCAAGGAGCCATCTCTACGCCACCAACTGAAGACCAAGCCTGAGAGATGATATAGTACTATGCATTTTCTAGGAACTTTTTGGTAACTTGTTGCCAAAGGGGGAGAAAAATGTATAGATCATAGGCTTCGAGGGAGAGAGAGTTTGTTTTTGTTCCCTCTTGTCTTCTTGGTTAAACTTTGTTTGCTTTTGATTGCTTGAGATACTATGCTATTATGTCTGAGACATTGATGATCATGTGTTTGATCATAAGCTACACTTATGCTTGTTAGATGATATTATCTTACTTATCCTTATATGATCATTCACTTTGCTTGGTGATGAGTGCATGTATTCAATCTTTATTATTTTGAGCGCTCCACCAAGATGTATGTGACATGGAAGAGTAACCCATGAGCCTAATTCCTTGTGCATTTGCAGTCCAAAGCAAATCTTAAACTATGCACAAATTTAGGGGGAGCTCTTGCTTATCACATACTTCTCAAAGCGACGATGTTTTTCAATCTTATTATCATTTGTCGAAGCTTTGATCTATATGTTGTCATCAATTACCAAAAAGGGGGAGATTGAAAGTGCAACTATCCCTAGGTGGTTTTGGTAATTCATAACAACATATAGCTCATGGAGCTAATGCTATTCCAAGACAAATATTTCAGGAAAGCTCAATGAATGGCATGGCATGGATGATGAAAGTGGATCCCTCAAAATATTAAGGACAAAGGATTGGCTCAAGCTCAAAAGCTCAAGACTCTACATTTTACATTTTAGTGATCCAAGATCACATTGAGTCTATAGGAAAAGCCAATACTATCAAGGAGGGATGAGGTGTTGCTTAATGAGCCTCTTGCTTCAAGTGCTTAGTGATATGCTCCAAAAACCCTCAACTACTTTCTCACATCCACATATGACCTAAACCCAAAGTAAAAATCGGTCCTACCGATTCTTTCTATTCGGCGCCACCAAGTTTAAATGTCATAGCCACTGCCACAAACCCTAGGCAAATCGGTCTCACCGATAGGGATCTCGGTCTCACCGAGATGGGATTGTAATCTCTCTGTTTCCCTTCGTAACATTTCGGTCTAACCAAAGTGAGCGATCGGTCCCACCGAGATTGCAATGTAAACTCTCTGTTTCCCTTTTGTAACATTTCGGTCTCACCGAAAAGAGCGAATCGGTCCCACCGAGTTTACCTGACTAACTCTCTGGTTAGCTAATTACCAAAATCGGTCTCACCGAGTTTGCGTAATCGGTCTCACCGAGATTACGTTATGCCCTAACCCTAACCATATCGGTCCCACCGAGTTGCATGTCGGTCCCACCGAAAATCCTAACGGTCACTAGATTTGCTAAATCGGTCCGACCGAGTTTCTCGATTCGGTCCCACCGAGTTTGGTAAATTGTGCGTAACGGTTAGATTTTGTGTGGAGGCTATATATACCCCTCCACCTCCTCTTCATTTGTAGAGAGAGCCATCAGAACAAACCTACACTTCCAACTTACCAGTTCTGAGAGAGAACCACTTACTCATGTGTGGAGGCCAAGATATTCCATTCCTACCATATGAATCTTGATCTCTAGCCTTCCCCAAGTTGCTTTCCACTCAAATATTCTTTCCACCAGATCCAAATCCTATGAGAGAGAGTTGAGTGTTGGGGAGACTATCATTTGAAGCACAAGAGCAAGGAGTTCATCATCAACGCACCATTTGTGTAACGCCCCAGATACAACTTTCCATATTCGTAACTCCGACTCTTGCCATTTCCGGCTATGTGATTTTTATTTCCTCCGTGGTTGGGTTTTTATCTGTTGTTTTGCATTTTGTTCTTGTTATGCATCTCGTCTCATGTCATCATTCGCATTGCATCGGCATCGTTTTCATAAAACTTGCATCCGTTCGGGTTCCGCCGGTTCTCTCCGTTGTCCATTCCGAGCCCCGACACTCTCACACGCGCCCGTGGCACCTCCGAAATATTATTTTATAAGTGGCATAAAAATGTTCTCGGAATGGGATCAAACTTGTCATGCGGTCTTATTATAGTGTAGACAGGCCGCCTGCCAAATTTCGTCGCATTCGGAGTCCGTTTGACTGCCCAACCGTTAGACATATAGCGGTACCGCTGTTGGTACCTACGTCGGATGTTTTCGGTCTCCGAAACCGTGCGGGTAGCACTTCTTCCCCTCTCTTCTCAACCGAGGCCCTCTTCACAGCCCACTAGACCCACCTAGCTAACCCCCCTCCGCTCCGGACCGTCCGATCGAGATCGAACGGCTCCGAAATGGAGCAAAACACCTAACCACTCGCTATATAACCAGTCTAATCCCTAAAACCTAGGCTGTCTGTCCCATCCTCCCAGCCGCGCCGCCACTCCAACAAATCCCCTCGGGATCCATCCCCATCCAGTCAGTGCCCGCTTCCCCAATCCATCCCCTCCTCGATTTCATATGCCAGCCAATCCCTCGAGCTGGCCGCAAGCAGCGCCACCAGCAGGACCTCGCGCCCCTGCCTTCTCCTTTTCTTCTTTCCTCCGTCTCCCTCGTTGCTCTCTGTCTCACCCGATTCTCTCTCTCTGTTCTCTATATCAGCACCGTCACCGGAGAAGCTCCTTGTGCGCGTCTAGGAGGACGACGCCCGAGGCCAAACGGATCCGCGACAAGCTCCGCCGCCGCGCCATCTTCAGGCGCTCGAGCACGAGCTCGCCCGCGCCACATCTTCCTCCTCGTAGCGCGGGTCCAGGAGGCTCGCCGCCTAGCCTGCTTCGCCCTGTTGCCGCGCCTGCTTCGCCAGGGGCCATCCTCGCCCTCGTCCTCGCAGCAAGTCCGGAGCCCAACCCCGTTGCCTCCTCTGCTTCGCCTGCGCCTACCGCCGGCCGGCCACGGCCAGGTCGCCTCGCCTCCTCTCGCTCTCACTCCGGCCCTCTCTCTGTCCCTGTCGCTTGACTGAATTTTCCCTGCCATGGCCCTGCAGTTCCTCCCCACCTCGGAGCTCCCTTGCACCCGCCGGACCCGCTTCCATCGGCCTCCGTTCGGCACGCCGCCACCGGGATCTGCTCGCCGCCTCGCTGACCGTCCCTGGCCACCGGTGCCCTCACCGGAGGCCACCAGCGCAATCGCAGTCCCGCTGCCGCCTGCTTCCTCTCGTCAGAAACGACCGAGCGTTCGCCCGCGTGCGTTGACCGCGCCCGCGTGTACCAAGCCTCGACGCCCCAGCGTCAGCGCCTGGGCCACCTCTGCTTCGGCCCAGCGGCTCCCCTCCGCCAGCGCGGCCCAGTCCACCCCGGCCTACCACTCCAGCGCCTGGGCCAGCGGCCTCCAAGGCCCAGCCAGCTTCCTCAACCGACCTGGGCCAAGGCCCGATGTGAGCTGCCCCGCGCCTGCCCTGTTCAGCCCCTGCTCCAGATTCGCCCCGCATGTATTTTTTTCCTGCCTGCGAATTTTGTCATTTTCTAGGATTTACCTGTTTTGCAGAATAGTCCCTAGATTTCATGCATTTAATAACTCACAAACCGTGCATCGGATTAAAATGATTTATATATGTAAAATGCTTAGAATATTGTGTAGATTAATAATATGCCACTTTCATCTATGTTAAAAATGTTTAACTTGCTGTTTATTTAAATTTGCATAAATGCCATGTTAAAATGATTTATTTCATAACTAATTAACCGGAGCTCTGAATTTAATAAACTTTATATGTAAAGGGGGTGGAAAATGCCTAGTTTAACATGGTCCACTTTAGTTTCCTGTTTAACAACTCTAAAATTATGTAATAGGAAGAACAGTACCAAAACTAAAATATGGACATGGGGATTTTCCGGAATTGTTGTTTGTTACTTCCGGCCTCATTTAAACTTGCCTAGTTAGGTAGTTTTCTTATGCTTCACCTCTTGCCATGTTTAACAACATTTAATATTGTTTGGTAGCAAAACTGAGATTAAACTAAATACTTGCATGTGGTGTTTCTTCAATATGCAACTCGTTGCATATTGATCTCCACTTAACTTGTAGTATTGTTTGTTGCACTTGCTATGCCATGCCTCATTAAACCGGACATGCATCATACTTGTTTGTGCATCATGCCATGTTTATGCTTGTGCATTTACCATGTTGATTGTTTATTTCTGGTGTTGCTTCTTAGTTCTGGTAATGTTGCGTTCGTGAGGATTTGTTCGACTACGTCCGTTCGTCTACTTCATGGACTCGTTCTTCTTACTTGCGGGATTTCAGGCAAGATGACCGCTACCCTGGATCTCACTACTATCATTGCTATGCTAGTTGCTTCGTTCTATCGCTATGCTGTGCTACCTATCTTTGCTCATCAAGCCTCCCAAATTGCCATGAACCTCTAACCTTTGACACCCTTCCTAGCAAACCGTTGCTTGGCTATGTTACCGCTTTGCTCAGCCCTCTTATAGCATTGCTAGTTGCAGGTGAAGTTGAAGATTGCTCCATGGTGGACAGGATTTTGGTTGGGATATCACAATATCTCTTATATTATTAATGCATCTATATATTTGGTAAAGGGTGGAAGGCACGGCCTTTTGCCTGGTGTTTTGTTCCACTCTTGCCGCCCTAGTTTCCGTCATACCGGTGTTATGTTCTCGGATTTTGTGTTCCTTACGCGGTTGGGTGATTTATGGGACCCCCTTGACAGTTTGCTTTGAATAAAACTCCTCCAGCAAGGCCCAACCTTGGTTTTACCATTTGCCTCACCACCACCTACTTTTTCCTTGGGAGTCGCTCTCTCGAGGGTCATCTTTATTATGGCCCCCCCGGGCCAGTGCTTGTCTAAGTGTTGGTCCGAACTAGAGCCCTTTGCAGCGCCCCCTCGGGGAAACTTGAGGTTTGGTTTTAGTTGTACTGATTGCTCATCCGGTGTTGCCCTGAGAATGAGATATGTGCAGCTCCTATCGGGATTGTCGGTGCATCGGGCAGCTTTGCTGGTCTTGTTTTACCATTGTCGAAATGTCTTGTAAACCGGGATTCCGAGTCTGATCGGGTCTTCCTGGGAGAAGGTCTATTCCTTCGTTGATCGCGAGAGCTTGTCATGGGCTAAGTTGGGACACCCCTGTAGGGTATAATCTTTCGAAAGCCGTGCCTGCGGTTATAGGCAGATGGGAATTTGTTAATGTCCGGTTGTAGATAACTTGACACCAGATCCGAATTAAAACGCTTCAACCGCGTGTGTAGCCGTGATGGTCTCTTCTCGGCGGAGTCTGGGAAGTGAACACGGTTTTTGGGTTAAGTTTGACGTAAGCAGGAGTTCAGGATCACTTCTTGATCATTACTAGTTGACGACCGTTCCGTTTGCTCTCTTCTCGCTCTTATTTGCGTATGTTAGCCACCATATATGCTTAGTCGCTGCTGCAACCTCACCACTTTACCCCTTCCTTTCCCTATTAAGCTTTGCTAGTCTTGATACCCATGGTAATGGGATTGCTGAGTCCTCGTGGCTCACAGATTACTACAACAACAGTTGCAGGTACAGGTTATGCGATGATCATGACGCGAGAGTGATGTTGCTTGTTTGGAGTTCTTCTTCTGCTTCTTCTTCGATCAGGGGATAGGTTCCAGGTCGGCAGCCTGGGCTAGCAGGGTGGATGTCGTTTGAGTTTCTGTTTGTGTTTCATCCGTAGTCGGATGATGCTCTTATGTATTGTGATGTTGTATTCGTGTGGCATTGTATGCCTTATGTATGTATCCCCATGTATTATGTAATGTTGATGTAATGATATCCACCTTGCAAAAGCATTTCAATATGCGGGTCTATCCTTGGTGGGACCTTCGAGTTCCTTTTGGATAGGGTCGCATATTGGGCGTGACAAGTTGGTATCAGAGCCTCGACCGACCATTGGAGCCCCCTTGATTGTTGGCCGTTGTTGAGTCTAGAAGAAAACTATTTTGAGTCTTAGGATTATATATATTAGAGAGTAGGATTCTTTTTACTCCTCAGTCCCTTCGTCGCTCTGGTGAGGTCTCCTGACGTAGATGTTTTGACTTTCCTCTCCTCAAATTTCACTAAATTTTTTAGGATCACGCGGGTATCTTGGAATCATTCCGATGGTTTTGTGACGAGAACATTGTTCTTGGTGCCTCCTGTCTATTTATGTGGCTTTGACCCGGGGAGTTGAGCTCCGAGGTGTTGTCATCACAATTTTACCGTTGCAGTTCTGGAATACCTGAGTTTTGCCGACATCGAAAATCTCTTTTATGCAGTTGTTGGTGAGATAACCTCGACGTCACCCAGTACTGGGGAGTTCAGGAGTATTGCCATAACTCGTATAACGGATGCTTTTCGAAGGTTGAGGTACACGATTTCCGGAGTTTTCTTGGTTATGTGTTGACGGATGGATACAGCTGGATGTAGGAATTGTTAGTTTGGGTGAGATATATTGCTTCCCCTGTCCCCAACACCAGATTGCATAACCAGAATATTCGGGAGTTTTATAGGTGGGAATTCAAGTAGCTCCTAGAATATCTTTTCGACAGAAGCATGATATGAGATTGGGGTTCGACGTCTAGTGGTCCACCTTTCCATGGTCATTTTTACAGTGGTCTCGTTGTGTCTTTAAGAACCCTTGGCTATGCTGGTTCAGGGACACTTCGTATGTCATGTGCACTGCCTTGTGCATGATGGTGCTGTACACTCGAGCCCGTGTGGGCCCCACCACGAAAACTTCGGACGAAATCTCTATCATATGTTTGTTCCGGCTAATTCTGCAAGCCGAATCCTTTGTTTTGTTTCATTAGTGGTATTCGAGTTGCTTCGAAGTCAAATGTTGATTCCATACCTTTCAAGTGGTGTTCTCATATTTCTATGGGAGTACTAATCCTTTTGATCATTGATGTTGTCATGTTAATTCTTCTCCAACCGGTGTGCTTCTCTTCAAGTGGGTCCGATCATTTTCAACATCCGCAAGATCAATTCTAAGTTTTCTCAACGGTGTTTGTTTCATCCATCCCAAGTTGTCTTTGTTTTTCCCCACCCTCCCACCCTTTTCTTCAAGGACTCATATATTATAATCAAGTATCCATTTATGCATGTGAAGTCTCTTCACTCTTTTCAATCATTGTTTTGATCCGGTGATCCCTCATGAAGATGCTCACGAGCTTCAAGTTCATCAATCTTCATTCTCGTATTCCTCTCTGGTGGTTTTAATTCAAGCTTTCGGTGTTGATCATATCCCTTTCCTCGTTTCAAATGTTTTTCCACGTCGGTGCACCTCTTAATCATTCACTTCTTCCTATTCATTTGTCCTAGAGTGCTGAAGATATTTCACAAGACTCGTGTTTCCATTCTCAATCCATTCAAGATATTTCGAGATTATTATCTCATTCAAGTCATTTAATTCAACCGGTGCAATAGCTCTTTAAATCATTTCCAACGATGGTTCTTTTGAGTGGGCCCTAACCCACAGGTATTTTCCCAGGATCGTACCTAACTCTTCGAATTATCAGGAGCGATTCTCAAATTCATTTCCAAGTGTGACGTAAGAATAGATTCCATCAGTCACATGCCTTCTCCAAGATCACTTTCAAATTCTTCTCATTGTTGGCTCAACCTCTTCGCTTGTCATTCTTCCAGAGTATCTCAGCAATTTTTGTGGTGTTTCTCGTCCTCATTTGAAGACCAAAGAAGAGTTTTCCTCCAAATCTTATCCTTTTCTCTCAAATATTCGTGATTCTAGCTTGATGTCATCCTCTCATAATTATTTTAGATTGTGAGAATTCTTTTCACCAATCTGGATCTATTCAGGAGTCTTTTCAGTTTGATTCTCCGTAGCCCATCATCTTAGAATTATTCATTCAAGCTTTCAGCTCTCGTTCCCCAAATCTTACCGGTGCATTGCTCAAGTATTCTCTAATCAGCTCGTGATCTCGTCGTTCTCACGTATCTAAATCCCTTCAAGTATCTTCATTCATTTTTCAAATTCTTTCCGGTGATTTGTGCCTTTGTTACTTTCGTTTTCAATTATTATGGTGGTTCGTTCAATATTTCACTTCCTTCGTTATCATATCAACTCATTCATTATTTCTGAATCCTACCGGTGGTTTGTTCAAGTTTTTCCCAAGTTTGCGCTATATCTCTCTTAATCATTTCTACAAGAATAAGTAGTATGCCAAATCCGTTGCTTGTCATCAATTTAAATTGGTGAAGGATACACATAACATAATTCTTATTTTCGTTTCATCCAAGTGATTAATCCCTTCCTTCGGAGTTTGTTCAGGAGGAATAAATTCTTGGTTTCTTGTTGTTCATCTTTTCTTTTCTAGAGTTCCAAGTTTTCTCGGTTATATCGTCGCGAAGCTCCATCTAAATCATTGCAAGGATTCACCTTGTGTTTTCAACTTCTCTTTCTTTCTATCATCCTTTCATTACTGGAGTTCTTCATGGAGGCTCTACATGGTGGTTCATCAAGGATTCTATTCATTTTTCAATTGTTTCTTCAAGATTTCTCTAGAAGTTATGATCCGCCAAGCTTTACTCTAAAATAAACATGGTGCTCAACACATGTTTTGTTTTGAGGAGCTCAAGTATTCTGCATCTTGCATTTCAAAGTGCAATTCGTTCTACCTTATCATTTGAGGTGGTGTTATGTCACTCTTGACAATTTCCTTCATGTTTCATGATTCATATTGTTGTCAAGAATGAGGTATTTTAAATCCATGAATCTCTTTGTTGGAGTTATCTTGTGTCATATTTCACCTAAACCCTTCCCTAGGGAATGTTGCTATTGTGGTGATTATCAATGGTCCAAGTTATCTCTCAATCATCTCGGTGGAAGAAGTTTTTCATCTCGTTGGTGTTATCATTTCTATTATTTGTTTCCGTACTGGCAGAATTTCGCCTCAATTGTGAGAAGTTTTCCATAAGCCCACTACAAACTTGTGCTTTTCGTTGTTGATTTTGCAACAACTCCGTTCAATTCTTCTTTACAAAGATGCTTTCCAAGCTCATTTGTGGCAGTAGTTGGCATTTTCTTCTCCATTCTTTTATTTCAATGATCTATCTTCTATTCTTTCTCCCGGAGGCATTGTGATGTTGCTCTTTTCACTCATCATCTTGTTTTGTCAAGATCATGTTCTTCTCCTTGCTTCTCCATTTAACCGGAGTGTTGTGTCATCTCTTCAAGTTTTTTTCATCTTATCAAGTTTTGCCTCTCTTTCCAACCTGAGTGCTGTCTGAAATCCTTCTCACCCATTATCCCATTATTTCAATAGTTCCGGAGGCAGTGTGTTGTTGATCTCATCAAGTATCATCCCTTCTTCTCAAGTTCATGTTCTATTCCTTCCATGTTCAACCGGAGTGCTGGCCGAATTCTTCCTCTCTCATCTGATTGTAACCGGAGTGGTTTTGAACCCTATCTTGTCAATTAAACTCTTGATTCATGTCTTTGCAACCTTCAAGTTCTCGTAATGTTCCTTGTTCCTCTTTTCTAACAGATTGTTTGCAATCTTGTTCATCTTCGTTGTTTTCTTTCTTTCATATTTCTCAACCTCTCAAGGTTCGTGGTTTCACTCATTCGTCAAAGAAGCAACTTAGCTTTACCTCTTCTCTTCCTCTTCCGTTTTCCCTCCGGTGCCATCCTAGATCTCGGGACGAGATCCTCTCGTAGTGGTGGAGTGTTGTAACGCCCCGAATACAACTTTCCATATTCGTAACTCCGACTCTTGCCATTTCCGGCTATGTGATTTTTATTTCCTCTGTGGTTGGGTTTTTGTCTGTTGTTTTGCATTTTGTTCTTGTTATGCATCTCGTCTCATGTCATCATTCGCATTGCATCGGCATCATTTTCATAAAACTTGCATCCGTTCGGGTTCCGCCGGTTCTCTCCGTTGTCCATTCCGAGCTCCGACACTCTCACACGCGCCCGCGGCACCTCCGAAATATTATTTTATAAGTGGCATAAAAATGTTCTCGGAATGGGATCAAACTTGTCATGCGGTCTTATTATAGTGTAGACAGGCCGCCTGCCAAATTTCGTCGCATTCGGAGTCCGTTTGACTGCCCAACCGTTAGACATATAGCGGTACCGCTGTCGGTACCTTCGTTGGATGTTTTCGGTCTCCGAAACCGTGCGGGTCGCACTTCTTCCCCTCTCTTCTCAGCCGAGGCCCTCTTCACAGCCCACTAGACCCACCTACCTAACCCCCCTCCGCTCCAGACCGTCCGATCGAGATCGAACGGCTCCGATACGGAGCAAAACACCTAACCACTCGCTATATAACTAGTCTAATCCCTAAAACCTAGGCTATCTGTCCCATCCTCCCAGCCGCGCCGCCACTCCAACAAATCCCCTCGGGATCCATCCCCATCCAGTCAGTGCCCGCTTCCCCAATCCATCCCCTCCTCGATTTCAGATGCCAGCCAATCCCTCGAGCCGGCCGCAAGCAGCACCGCCAGCAGGACCTCGCGCCCCTGCCTTCTCCTTTTCTTCTTTCCTCCGTCTCCCTCATTGCTCTCTGTCTCACCCGATTCTCTCTCTCTCTGTTCTCTGTATCAGCACCATCGCCGGAGAAGCTCCTCGTGCGCGTCTAGGAGGACGACGCCCGAGGCCAAACGGATCCGCGACAAGCTCCGCCGCCGCGCCATCTTCAGGCGCTCGAGCACGAGCTCGCCCGCGCCACGTCTTCCTCCTCGTCGCGCGGGTCCAGGAGGCTCGCCGCCTAGCCTGCTTCGCCCTGTTGCTGCGCCTGCTTCGCCAGGGGCCATCCTCGCCCTCGTCCTCGCAGCAAGTACCGAGCCCGACCCCGTCGCCTCCTCTGCTTCGCCTGCGCCTACCGCCGGCCGGCCACGGCCAGGTCGCCTCGCCTCCTCTCGCTCTCACTCCGGCCCTCTCTCTGTCCCTGTCGCTTGACTGAATTTTCCCTGCCATGGCCCTGTAGTTCCTCCCCGCCTCGGAGCTCCCTTGCGCCGCCGGACCCGCTTCCATCGGCCTCCGTTCGGCACGCCGCCGCCGGGATCTGCTCGCCGCCTCGCTGACCCGTCCCCAGCCACCGGTGCCCTCACCGGAGGCCACCAGCGCCATCGCAGTCCCGTTGCCGCCTGCTTCCTCTCGTCAGAAATGACCGAGCGCTCGCCCACGTGCGTTGGCCGTGCCCGCATGTACCAGGCCTCGACTCCCCAGCGCCAGCGCCTAGGCCACCTCTGCTTCGACCCAGCGGCTCCCCTCCGCCAGCGTGGCCCAGTCCACCCCGGCCTACCACTCCAGCGCCTGGGCCAGCGGCCTCCAAGGCCCAGCCAGCCTCCTCAACCGACCTGGGCCAAGGCCCGATGTGAGCTGCCCCGCGCCTGCCCTGTTCAGCCCCTGCTCCAGATTCGGCCCGCATGTATTTTTTTTCCTGCGTGCGAATTTTGTCATTTTCCAGGATTTACCTGTTTTGCAGAATAGTCCCTAGATTTCATGCATTTAATAACTCACAAACCGTGCATCGGATTAAAATGATTTATATATGTAAAATGCTTAGAATATTGTGTAGATTAATAATATGCCACTTTCATCTATGTTAAAAATGTTTAACTTGCTGTTTATTTAAATTTTCATAAATGCCATGTTAAAATGATTTATTTCATAACTAATTAACCGGAGCTCCGAATTTAATAAACTTTATATGTAAAGGGGGTGTAAAAATGCCTAGTTTAACATGGTCCACTTTATTTTCCTGTTTAACAACTCTAAAATTATGTAATACGCAGAACAGTACCAAAACTAAAATATGGACATGAGGATTTTCCGGAATTGTTGTTTGTTACTTCCGGCCTCATTTAAACTTGCCTAGTTAGGTAGTTTTCTTATGCTTCACCTCTTGCCATGTTTAACAACATTTAATATTGTTTGGTAGCAAAACTGAGATTAAACTAAATACTTGCATGTGGTGTTTCTTCAATATGCAACTCATTGCATATTGATCTCCACTTAACTTGTAGTATTGTTTGTTGCACTTGCTATGCCATGCCTCATTAAACCGGACATGCATCATACTTGTTTGTGCATCATGCCATGTTTATGCTTGTGCATTTACCATGTTGATTGTTTATTTCTGGTGTTGCTTCTTAGTTCTGGTAACGTTGCGTTCGTGAGGATTTGTTCGACTACGTCCGTTCGTCTACTTCTTGGACTCGTTCTTCTTACTTGCGGGATTTCAGGCAAGATGACCGCTACCCTGGATCTCACTACTATCATTGCTATGCTAGTTGCTTCGTTCTATCGCTATGCTGTGTTACCTATCTTTTGCTCATCAAGCCTCCCAAATTGCCATGAACCTCTAACCTTTGACACCCTTCCTAGCAAACCGTTGCTTGGCTATGTTACCGCTTTGCTCAGCCCTCTTATAGCATTGCTAGTTGCAGGTGAAGTTGAAGATTGCTCCATGGTGGATAGGATTTTGGTTGGGATATCACAATATCTCTTATATTATTAATGCATCTATATATTTGGTAAAGGGTGGAAGGCACGGCCTTTTGCCTGGTGTTTTGTTCCACTCTTGCCGCCCTAGTTTCCGTCATACCGGTGTTATGTTCTCGGATTTTGTGTTCCTTACGTGGTCGGGTGATTTATGGGACCCCCTTGACAGTTTGCTTTGAATAAAACTCCTCCAGCAAGGCCCAACCTTGGTTTTACCATTTGCCTCACCACCACCTACTTTTCCCTTGGGAGTCGCTCTCTCAAGGGTCACCTTTATTATAGCCCCCCCGGGCCAGTGCTTGTCTAAGTGTTGGTCCAAAGTAGAGCCCTTTGCAGCGCCCCCTCAGGGAAACTTGAGGTCTGGTTTTAGTTGTACGGATTGCTCATCCGGTGTTGCCCTGAGAACGAGATATGTGCAGCTCCTATCGGGATTTTTGGCGCATCGGGTGGCTTTGCTGGTCTTGTTTTACCATTGTCGAAATGTCTTGTAAACCGGGATTCCGAGTCTGATCGGGTCTTCCTGGGAGAAGGTATATTCCTTCGTTGATCGCAAGAGCTTGTCATGGGCTAAGTTGGGACACCCCTGCAGGGTATAATCTTTCGAAAGCCGTGCCTGCGGTTATAGGTAGATGGGAATTTGTTAATGTCCGGTTGTAGATAACTTGACACCAGATCCGAATTAAAATGCATCAACCGCGTGTGTAGCCGTGATGGTCTCTTCTCGGCGGAGTCCGGGAAGTGAACACGGTTTCTGGGTTAAGTTTGACGTAAGCAGGAGTTCAGGATCACTTCTTGATCATTATTAGTTGACGACCGTTCCGTTTGATCTCTTCTCGCTCTTATTTGCGTATGTTAGCCACCATACTTGCTTAGTCGCTGCTGCAGCCTCACCACTTTACCCCTTCCTTTCCCTTTAAGCTTTGCTAGTCTTGATACCCATGGTAATGGGATTGCTGAGTCCTCGTGGCTCACAGATTACTACAACAACAGTTGCAGGTACAGGTTCATGCGATGATCATGACACGAGAGTGATGTCTGCTTGTTTTGGAGTTCTTCTTCTGCTTTTTCTTTGATCAGGGGATAGGTTCCAGGTCGGCAGCCTGGGCTAGCAGGGTGGATGTCGTTTGAGTTTCTGTTTGTGTTTCATCCGTAGCCGGATGATGCTCTTATGTATTGTGATGTTGTATTCGAGTGGCATTGTATGCCTTATGTATGTATCCCCATGTATTATGTAATGTTGATGTAATGATATCCACCTTGCAAAAGCGTTTCAATATGCGGGTCTATCCTTGGTGGGACCTTCGAGTTCCTTTTGGATAGGGTCGCATATTGGGCGTGACAATTTGTTACTTCTTGGAGAGTGGTGTCTCCTAGATTGGCTAGGTGTCACTTGGGAGCCTCCGACAAGATTGTGGAATTGAACTAAGGAGTTTGTAAGGACAAGGAGATCGCCTACTTCGTGAAGATCTACCGCTAGTGAGGCAAGTCCTTCGTGGGCGACGACCATGGTGGGATAGACAAGGTTGCTTCTTCATGGACCCTTCGTGGGTGGAGCCCTCCGTGGACTCGCGCAACCGTTACCCTCCGTGGGTTGAAGTCTCCATCAACGTGGATGTACGATAGCACCATCTATCGGAACCACAACAAAAACATCCGTGTCTCCAATTGCGTTTGAATCCTCCAAACCCTTCCCTTTACATTCTTGCAAGTTGCATGCCTTAAATTCCGCTGCTCATATACTCTTTGCATGCTTGCTTGAATTGTGTGAAGATTGCTTGACTTGTGCAAAGATAGCTAAAATCTGCCAAAGTCTAAAATTGGGAAAAGGTCAAGTAGTCTAATCACGCCCCTCTAGACATACTTCAAGGTCCTACACCCGACGACCGAGAAGGAGCAAGGAACCTCGCGGTGGAGCGTCTGCAAGGAACCTTGCGTGTTTCCCCCTGTTTTTTGCCACCTGCCCACCTATAAACAAATAAAAGAACATGAACTTTTCACTAACTACTAGAAACGGTACATCAGGATGCTAAGTTGAAGATGCTTTATACTTCCTCCGTTCCCAAATATAAGTCTTTTTTAGAGATTTCAATAAGGGACTACATACGAAACAAAATGAGTGAATCTACACTCTAAAATATGTCTACATACATCCGTATGTTATAGTTTATTTGAAATGGCTAGAAAGACTTATATTTAGGAACAGAGGGAGTAGTTTATATTGAATTATTGATAACCACGCAACAAGCCAAGCATGTACAGGACGCATGCAGCCATGCATGTACACAAGCCAACGCACTAACTCCGTCTGATCCAACTCATGCACATACGCGCACATCATGGAGCACACAACGCACGTACACAAGACGTGCATGCACACACGCTCGGCCGCAGAATGCATGTGAATAACACATGCATGCACACACACTCGGCTGCATGGAGGCGTGCGCCATCCGTGGCGACGTCCGGTTCGTCGTGCTACGGCAAAGCTCGCACGCAACGGCGCATACGCATCTCTTGCAGCACCTCTTTGCCTTCGTTGCTCAACTACTAGTCGGAGACAAAGACGATCGTAGCCTCGGCCTTAGAGCTAGCACCGATGGAAAAACACGCACGCTGCACCCACACGAGCACATATGGAGTGCCCATGATGTGGTGGTGGTGCGTCCCAGTCGCCTCTACTCCTTCTGCGCATGTTGTCTATCAAGGCAGCTGCATGCTAATGATGATGTGGGTGAGATCTTCTAGGACTCAGATGATGACGAGGAAAATTATGAGACACAAGGTGACGTACACCGTCAAGGTCCACGGTCAAGGGGGTGCTAGTAAGTGCTTAGATGTGCTTAGAGCAAGTACAATAGAGTTGAGTCAGCGGGCTATAAGGAATAAACTAGTATATTTCTGCTTAGTTGGAGGAAAGAGAAGAGGAGAGAGAAGTTAAGCAGGCTCTTCGTGAAGAGCCAGCTCTAGCACGTGCTCCTAGGCACTTTGTGAGAATGAAAGGTGGGCCACATAATAAAAAAGTAGTACACTCTTTTGATCTACTATTGTACATGTTGACTATAAGATGGGCTGTAGATGACATGGCACTGGCTTATAGCCAGCAGATGGCTATACTATTAACCATGCTCTTTAGAAGAGGTGCTAAGTGCATTAAATGGCTTAGTAACTCAAGTCTTCAATGCATAGGTGCTTAGTTTATTGGTGCCACATCATATTTCATGCCTACGTGGCAGGCTTAGCAGCTTTACATGGTGGAGTACTAGGAGTGGCCAGGGCTGGTCATAGTGGGGAGTAACTTATACTGTAACATATTACTATGTTACCCTAAACATCTCTATAAACCGGAAAGGAGGGAGTAGTAACATAGACTAGTGTCATATGCAGAGTATGGGAGCACATGATATTTCCCCGTTCGGACCGATCCCAAGTTGGCTTCTCACCTTCTTGGCCCAACAAAAACCCCTCCCCCCTCCCGCGTGCGCTTCCCGCCCGGCGCCAGCTGAGCCCACCGCTCCACATTGATGGCAAGTCAGGGCGACGCGACCTCTCGCTGCTTCCGCCATTGAAGCAGCACATCGATCGAGGGCACCGCCCGCTGCACGCCCGGCATTTCATACTACACAGTGGAGAGTAACTTTAGAGCAAGTACTACAATTAGATGACATAAGCAGGCTATAAGGATTTAAATATAGTATTTGTGCTTAGTTGAAGGAGAGAGAAGAGGAGAGAGAAGAGAAGCGGATTGTAAACATGTAGCCGGTTGTACTCCAACATACTTTGTGAGACAAAAGGTGGGGCCATTATTAATGATATAGTATTTATACTAAAGGGACTAACGTACACCTTAATTACTCCGTTTTTTAGACAAACCTTGGTGGGGCTATTATTGACTTTTTTTGAGCTATTATTGACTTGGATGTGGGGTTTGGGGGCCAAAGGCCTACTATTATACTCGCACGACCGACCTGACATGCTCTACCCTAGCCGCCACTGTATCATATGGTTTCGCACCGTTCCAGATCTAAGAGCCACCACACAATTCTTCTCCAGCCCTCCTTCCGGCGTGCACTGTGAGAAGGGACAACAGTCCTCCAAACCCCGCCTTTCGTGATCCTGTACAAGAGAGGGGTGATCAGGTTTTTGGGGAGCACACTCCTATGACTGCTGCCAGCGACGACTTCCTCAATGACAGCCTTCTTCCCCGACCTCGGTAACCTCTTCATCAACGACATGAGTGACAACATCAACCACATCGGTTCTGCTCCCGCTGTACAGTATGTGATTCTGTCCTCCTGGTTTAGTCCGCATCATTACTTTGATGTTTGCAATTGTCGTCATGATCTATTTACTGCTGATTCGGATTAAATATCATACTAAATTGCTCATATATTCAACAATCCAATCCAAAAACCTGATTACAGGCAATTTACTCCGAGTGGTTTTGCTATGCTTTTGAAGCCGCCTACTTTTAAGGGGGTGCAATATAAAAGGTGGCGCACAAGAGCAGTATATTGGTTTCACATCATGTACTGCTATGATGCCACTAAGGGTAAGCCTGAGGGCGATCTTAATCCTACACATCAGGAAGCTTTTCAGAACATGGATACCCTCTTCAAAGCCGCCCTGCTGAGTGTTCTTGATGATTCCATTGTGGATTCATATATGTCGTTTGACAACAGCAAGAACATGTGGGCTGCGCTCGAGGCCACGTTTGGGCCCTCAGGCGTTGGCAACGAGTTGTACATCATGGAGCAATTCTGTGACTACAAGATAACTGATGAGCGCTCTGTTGTTCAGCAAACTCATGAGATACAGTCACTCTCTAAGGAACTTGAGTACTTTAAGTGTGTGTTGCCGGACAAATTTGTTGCTGGGACCCTCATTGCCAAGCTTCCACCTTTGTGGAATGATTTTGCTACTTCTCTGAAAAACAAGATACATGAGTTTTCTATTTTCGATCTCATTAGCACTCTTGATTTTGAGGAGAAGGCGAGAGCAAAAGACACACGTGCTCGGGTCACTAAGGGAGCTTCTAGTGCCCACATGGTACACGAGAAGAACTTCCAGCCCAACCAGCCCCAAAACAACAAGAACAAATCTCAGGGGAAAGGAAAGTTTGATGCAAAGAACAAGCCGTCACATTCTACCAACTTCAAGAAGAATTCTCATAACGGGAATGGATGCAAACCTCAATTTTGGTAGCACCACACAAAATTTATATGGCTGCATCTACCTGCTGTCAGCTAACCTCATGGTGCTCCAGGTATTCCTACATTCGTAACTAGGTACAATGACCACCACAAGATGAAATTAGCTTATTCGTACGTTGACTTGCTGAATGCAGTGCGGAACGATCCTGTCATGTGTGGAGGAGCAAACAAGCAGTGCAGCCGAAGGTGGAAATCAACCAAGGACTTATGAAATTATATATAATCTTCCTCAGGCAGGTCAGTATCCCCTTCGTCCAGATGATCGTGTTTTGTCATGCCGAGCTATTGATATGTGCTACTGTTTTGCAACACCGTTTAAGTATAGCTACTGTTTTCCTATCTTTTCAGATTCAGGACAATGAATATGATATCAGGGGAACTGCACAATATGGACCCATGTTGAGTCATCACTATTGCCTCATGTGTTTGCTGCAAACGTGTCAGCATCAATTGTAAGATGAGGCAGCTAGCTAGCTGTGGAGTTGCCAACATGCTCAAAGTGCTCGCAACATTGAGAAGAAACAAGCATGCCCATGAAATTAATGCGTGCGCGGCGAGGCCCTTTGCTCAGAGAAGCATCGACCGATTTTCTTTATGTCCACACCTTCTCACATCTTTGTATTGGTTATAGTATGGTGAATCATTGAGATGCATAGACATGCTGAACTTTTGTTCTTCTGAATGTTAGTTTAAAGTGAATGTCTGCATCCAGTACCGCATCCACTAATTTGGTGGATGCACATAGAGAAAATAAATCTCCTTAATTTATTCCATAACCACCCTATTAAATAGGCCTAGTAACAAACCAGGCGCATACAGTGGCCGGCGGGCACATGCATCCTGCATGCATGGCCAGTCAGCCAAGTCCATGCGCCAGCTCCAATGAAGGAACGCAAAAGAAGAGAGCGGTTCTTGGGAAAAAGTGAGTAGTTATTGCAGCAGGCCTTATAAACACGAACAACTCGCTCTCCCGCTTCTGTCCCCGCTCCCCAATCTTCCTCACTCGTCCAGAAAACCCCGCTCACCTTATTCCTCACTTGTACAGAAAACTCCTGCTCCTATTCTTCCACTCCTACAGAAATCCCCAACCCTCCTTCTTTCCCACTCGCACTACCACTAGGCTCGTCTCTGGCTACTCTGCTCAAACCCGTGAGCTCGGTGCGACGCCCACAAGGAAAATGGAGTCGGCTGGCCCCAGCGCCAAGAAGATGAGGCTCTTGCCAGCGGCGATGCCGGTTGTAGATCCCGCACCCGGTAGCACGGGGAGAAGCGGCGAGCCCCCCCCCCACCCGGATCTGAGGAACCGGTAGAATCTCCGATGGACCGCATCAGCGATCTCTCGGGCGTCATCCTTGAGGAGATCATCTCGCTTCTCCCCACCAAGGATAGCTGCCGCACACAAGTCCTCTCAACTTGGTGGCGCCCTCTATGGTGCACCGCTCCCCTCAATCTCGACTGTCGTCACATATCTGTCCTTCCTGAATTTGATCTCCTCAGAGCCATCGTCTCTTCTCACCAGCAGGGCCCCGTTCAATGCCTCTACATCCCGACAAGCTACCTGCTGTCCATACCCGGCAAGGTGGACGCTTGGCTGACATCCCCTGAATTCGGAAAACTCTAGCAGTTTGAGTTCTACAATTACCATGAAAGTTTCATACCATAAACATACCAAGAATTCGTGCCCACACCACCATTGTCCATCTCGCGATTTTCCTCCTCTCTCCACACCGTCACCTTCGCCCGGTGCGATCTACCAGACGATCTGGTACAAATGCTTCGACTCCCACTGCTAAAAAAACTTTCGCTTCTGGTGGTTTATCTGTCGGAGGCCTCACTGCACAGCATCATCCACTCCAGTTGCCCTGCCCTGGAGCGCTTGCTGATTGTTTTGGGAATAGAAATCGATATCAGTTGTCTCCAAATAAAGTCGCCTCACCTTAAAAGCATTGGAATTTGTTTTAAAGGACAACAGCTCATCATCGAAGATGCCCCTTCACTTGAAAGGTTGCTCCTTCATAATTGTTATACACCTTCAGAAATAACTTTCGTCTCTGCGCCCAAACTGGAGACCTTGGGTGTAATTCGTGACTCGTTTAATAATCACAAGGAGTTGGTGCTTGGCTCCTCACTTTTTTAGGTACCGTATATTATCATCTACACATTTGTAATCATATGCTGCATTTTTCATTTGTGCGCATAAGTTTTATATCATCTTAGAGTACACTTTGGGTACTAATATTATGTTATATGCTCAATGAAGAGTTCGTCCATTGATAGCCTATCAATGCTGCTGGATTCTGTCAAGATCATATATATCAGAATGTATAGTTTTGATCTGGACATAATTATTGGCTTGCCGCGACACTTTCGATCTCTGGAGAATTTATACATAGAGGTGATGATTTCATGCACATTGAAAGCCTGTATATATTGTACTAGAATTAACTGTTCAGCTGTCGTTCTTTTGACATACTCTTTTTTCAGACCTTAACTATTTTCAATCTTCATGTCTACTTAGGCAGAACCACATGGAGAAAAACATATACCAATCGTTGGCGTAATAAGCACAAGGATTTTCTCAGTTCTCATGACATTCGTTTGAGGACAATAACGATGGGACGATATGCATCCAACCAGGCAAACAGAAGCTTTGTCACATTCTTCCTGTTGAATGCGAGATTACTATTGTCCATGAGGCTTAATTTTTACAGCAAGAGATTTCTCACGGACGAACATGTTGAACAGCAAAAAAAGAAGTTTCAGGTGGACAAATGAGCTTCTAAACGTGCTCGGCTTCTATTTACAATAAGTTGTAGACATCCTGAAATAATTTTTTTTGCACAGGATGTTGATTATGTGGATTAGACCGATCCATTTGTTTGTGACTGCAAAAAAGAGTGGTTGGGTTAGATGTTACTGTCATGTTCAATCTGGGTTTTGTCTAAAAAATTGATGATCAATTAATCCTTGGGCTTTTTGTACCATTTGTATGCCTGACTTGCATGTTGTTTCCCTCGTACTCCCCTCCACCTGCCACTACACTGCCGCATCTTCCATGGCTGCTGTTCGTTCCCGTCCGAGGCCTTGCCGTCATTCTCTGCCTTGGTTCACTCGCTGTGCCCACCGCCGTCTGGCGTTGTCAACATGGTCAACAACCAAGAGGAATCAGGAGATGACTGTACATGGAGAGGCTGACAGTAGGGACCCACCATGGTCATTGCATTTCGCAAGCAGGTGCCTCGTTATTACAAGCTTAAAAAATACTTCCTCCTAATTGTTTGACAACTAGGTTCCACGCCATTGTCAATGTAGTCAATAAATGAGAAAATTACACAACAAGCGGATAACACTAGGACCCAGCAGCTCGCCCAGTCGTTTTTCAGTTTCAGAGATGGAGCTCAATTGTGCGCTGTGCGGGGGATGTGGCCCGTCTAGTCCATGCTTACGCTTTTATTGAGCACATGACGAGCCTAGTTGATATATTTTTTCTTTTTGAAATTGGCTAGCCCAGTTCTTTTTTTTGGAGAATACCAAAACCGAGGCCTACTTGCTTTTCTCAGCCCTGCTGGGCTGAAAATCTTTTAAGACGATGAGGGATGTAAGTAGTAAGAAATGGGCTTTCCAAGAAAACAGGCTATAAGTTGCAAGAAATGGGCTGTAAATTTTTAAACCAAAGCCAACTGGCAATTGCATTAAAATACCATTTTTCAGGATTTCTCTACTCTCTACTCTTATAAAAACCAAACCCAACTAGCAATTACATTAAAATATCATCTTTTCTCCCATAAGATAAACTACTCATACAAATGCATCTTCATGTTCCGTGCAACGAACGGGCATCTTGCTAGTTAAGATTCTAAATTTCATCCATTTTTTTGCGAGAATTGTTTTTTGAATTTTATTTTGATATAATTTTTTGAAAATTATTGTCAGGACCCGACTCAATGCCACATCGATCTAGCATGTAACACCTCATATCACTTTGCGGCCTCACGCACGGTATTCTCACGGGTGTCGCCTTACCTTTGCCCGGGACCGTTTGCGCCTTTTGTCACACGTATATGATAGCGTCGCTAGCATCCATATGATAAGGAGCCCGGGCTGACATGGCTAGTCGTAAACCCAAAGTGGCACAAACCTACAGGGACAGGCATCCATGACCCAGCATCGAACGTGTCGGTCATCAGCGAGTGAATCCAGGCTATAGCACTGGGCTAGCAGGACTCTGGTGAACCGTGCTGTAGCGGGCTAACAGGACTCTGGTATTCATCGCGTGACATTTCCCCGAAGGGACAGACACAGGAAGGAAGAAGGACACATGCCGGCCAGCCTAAGTGTTTCGGAGCAGTAGCAAGCTACCATGGCTCAGGGGAAACACTAGGAGACATTTCCCGGTAAGAGAGGCTACTAAGAATAAACAACTAGATAGTCAGATCCCACACATACCAAGCATTTCAATAACATACACACAATATGCTCGATATGTGCAAATACAACATGGCATCACAACATGACTCTACAACTCAAGTATTTATTCAATAGGCTCCGAGGAGCGAGATATTACAAACATGGGTCCTACGACCCAACATTCAGAGCATACAAGTCAAACACAAGCGGAAGCTATCATGTCTGAGTACAGACATCTATAAATGAAAAGGGCTGAGAAGCCTGACTATCTACCAAATCCTGCCGAGGCACAAGATCGTAGCTGAGGTAACAAGCTAAACGTCGAAGTCCACGTGGAACTACTAGTGAGACTGAAGTCTCTCTGCAAAAACATAAAATAGGCAAACGTGAGTACAAATGTACCCAGCAAGACTTACATCAGAACTAACTACATATGCATCATTATCAACAAAGGGATGGTGGGGGTTTAACTGCAGCAAGCCAGCTTTGACTCGGTGGCTATCCTGAACTACGACTGCAAGTAACTCTTTTGAGGTGGCGCACACGAGTCCACATATTCACCATATCAATACACCACTATGGATCCGCTCCCGTCTCCCTACGAGAACGCCATCCATAGCACTCACGCTTATCTTGCGTATTTTAGGGTATCCACTTTCACTTGTCTATGAACTGATATAAGCAACCCAGAAGTCCTTTACCGCGGACACGGCTATTCGAATAGATGATGTTAACCCTGCAGGGGTGTACTTCTTCATACATGTTTCCACCACTTAGCGTCTGCACACGACATGTGCTCGGCAGACTTCAAGCGAAAGCCGACGTGGGTGTAGACCACGACCTACCTAAACACCTAAGTCTCTAGTCCAGGTTTATCGCCTATCCAGGTTCCATCCGCAGGGAGTCCCGGCCGAGGTTTCCCATACGGCCCCGAACGATGTGTACAGGGTTCCCGAGATACCTAACGGGTATTCGGTACACCGTGCCACGTACCTACCGCATCACAGCCCACCCCTACGGTCAGCGCTGTCCACGGCCTCCAGTAAGCTACAAACACCAGAAACTACTTGCAACTCCTGGACAGAGGACTAGGGTGAATAAGAAGTCGAGCGGGGTCATATTTCAGGGCCCAATGTATGGTAGTAGCTGAATCATGGATCACAAACACAGAACTCAGTTCCTAAGGACGGCTTCAATGAGACAACCCACCATGTACTCCTACATGGCCTCTCACCGATACCTTTACCAAATCGTGTTCACACACTTAGCTCACACACAGTAGGACATGTTCACACACCTCTGATTCATTCCCGATGAATCAGACCTGACTCAACTCTAAGCAGTAGCAGGCATGACAAACAAACATGAATGAGTAGGCACAACATGGCTCAAACAACTCCTACTCATACTAGTGGGTTTCATCTATTTACTGTGGCAATGACAGGTCATGCAGAGGATAAAGGGGTTCAGCTACCGCAGCAAGTAACAAATGACTCGTTGTTGTTCTAATGCAGTAAAAGAGAGCAGGGCGAGAGAGTAGGATTGTATCGGAATGAACAAGGGGGTTTTGCTTGCCTGGCACTTCTGAAGATAACATTCAGTCTTCATCAGTGTCAACGATCACATCATCGGTACAGCGTCTATCGAGGGGGACAAACACCGGCAAACACAGAAGAAACACAATCAATGCAATGCACAATATGATGCATGATCATGACATGGCAAAATGAGTGTGTTTGGGCTAATGCAACTATAAACCAGATTAAATGAAGTTGGTTTGAACCGAGTGTTCAAATTCCAACTCCACATGTGATTATTTAAATGCCATTCATTTCATTTGTCCTAAACAGTAGTGATAAGTTGTTCTAACATGCATGAAAATGGTACAGATGGATAGGTTGGATTTTTCTGATAATTTTTCATATATAATTTGTTTGATTTGGAGTCACGGTTGAATTACTATGATTTTTAGAAGTTTTAGCTATTTTCCGAAATAAATAAATCGTTTAGATTTATTTAAAATCCAGAAAAGGGTTTACTGCGTCAGCATGACGTTGGCATGACGTCAGCAGGTCAACAGGGGCTGGTCCGGGTCAAACCTGACCAGCGGGGTCCACACGTCAGTGACACAAGTGACTAACAGAGTTAATTAATTATAACTAATCAAATTAATAGCCACGGGGCCCACTGTCAGTGTCAGCAGGGGTAATTAGTCCTAAACTAATCTTGTCAGGTGCAGGGCCCACGCGTGTTAATCCCAGGGAGGTCAAACCCCTGGTCAGTGGGGTCAAACCCGCCGGCGACTCGACACCGGCGAGGCCAGACACTGCGGCGAGGCTTGGATTTGGTCCTCCGTCGACCAAATCGACGGCGGAGATGCGCTACGCGTAGCTGGGGAGCTCGCGCATCGAGTGGTGGTGGCGGTTGGGCTCAGGATGGTCGGAAAAGACGCCGACGACGACGTTGGCGGCTGCCGGAGCTCAGGCGAGCTCGGGGTCGTCGCTAGGAGGCACGGCAGGAGGAGCTGGTGGTGGCTACGGCTACTGAGGTTTCGGTGAGCACGATGGTGGGCTCGGGAGCGAGCTGCGGTGGCTGTGGCCACGGCCACGCCATGGCCGGCGGCGAGAAGCTCTCGGCCGCGGTGGTTAGCACGGCTACAGCGGCCTTACAGGGCAAAGGAGAGGGGAAATCGGTTCAGGGGCTCACGGGGATCGTGCAGGGAGGGTCAGCAAGCTCGGGAAACACGAACGGCGGCGAATCGATGATGAGGTTGATGGCGGCCGAAGGTTGAAGATGAGCTTGTGGGCGACGCTGCAGGGCTTCCGGAGGGCCGTGGATCGGTGGGGAGGAAGAGGGGGTCGAGGCGGAGCTTCTGAGCCCAGCGGCAGGGCGAGGGGTGGCCGGTGGCCGCGGCGAACGGCATCGGTGGCGATGGCCGCGTTCGGGTGAGTGACAGAGAGGAAGCAGAGGAGAGGAGGGCCACGGGGAGAGTGATAGAGCGAGGGGGTCCAGGGGGTCGGGGCGGCGCCGAGGAGATGACGCGCGGCGTCGCGGTGGCCAGGCGACGCAGGTAGGCAGCCTGGTGGCGTGGCGAGCTCGGGCGCGTGCGCCGTGTCCATCCTTCTGGCGAGGGAGGAAGACGACAGGGAGGAGGCGGTGATGGGCTGGGCCGTTGGAGCTGGGCCGGTTGGTGGGCGCCAGGTAAGTCCAGGTGGGTTCTCTCTCTCTTTCTTTCTCTTTTCTTTTTTCTGCAATTGGTTTTGATTTGATTTAAAATATCAAATCATTTTTCTAAAACTTTCTGTAAATTGTATGTGAGCTCAGGAACTAGTCCAAGGTCACAGGCAACTTACAAAAATATTTGAACTTTATTTCTTATATAATAGAAATAAATTCAACTCAAATATGTCATTGGTTTAAGTCAAAGGCCCAAAAATAAATAATTCTGTGATTCCAAAAATATTGGTTTGAATTTTACCTCTTACCAATATTTTCACAGAGTAACAGGAACATTTCTTTGGACTCATTTGATGGGATTTAAATGTTGGTTATTTTTAGAGGTCTTCTGAGGCTTTTGAAAATTCCTCAATTCAAATTTCATTTGAATTAAAACATGATGCTCACATGAGGGTCTAGCCTAGTGCATAACAGGACCAGGGATGTGAGAACTCACCCCCACTAAACAAAAATCTCGTCCCGAGATTCAAGCATAGGGTAAGGTGAAGGGGGAACACAAACTAGCACAATCTTCACGATCCAGGTTGCACTTCAAATGAACGTTGATTCGTTCACCATCATTGTCTCAAAGTCTTTCTCTGAGAACTCCAACTATCATGACAACGAGAGGAAGGAAAGACCCTAAAAGAATTGTTCTTCTCGAAGGTCGAACAACTCAGGATTAACCCACGGAATGAGACATAGCAACATCTCTCGAGCTGAGAGACGAAGCACACATCCATAGGAATGGAATGAAGCAGATGACGAAGGTTCACTAGGTAGACAACAATTTCACGCTTAAGAAGGTGGTAATCGGTTGT
The DNA here is from genome assembly GCF_018294505.1 of Triticum aestivum. Classification (NCBI taxonomy): domain Eukaryota; kingdom Viridiplantae; phylum Streptophyta; class Magnoliopsida; order Poales; family Poaceae; genus Triticum; species Triticum aestivum. The sequence goes on along the minus strand of NC_057798.1, from coordinate 590,838,959 downwards.
CAACGCAGCAAGGAGTTGGGTTGCCATGATACCATATCGAGACACCTGAGGGATGGTGACTCGTAGATATATCCCCTTAAGTGGCAAAAAGAATTACCTTTGATTCAGGGATCATTGAAACTCTTTAAACCAGCCTAAGGCAATTCTCGAGCGATCGTTTAGAGGGGGTCGGTAGAATGGCATACTCGGACTTGGATGATGTGGATTACCTTGTTGAAAACCACACAAGGGATGATTTTAGTAATTGGGGAGAAGCTCAAGAGTAGAGAGTGAGTCCACTGTTTGAAAAGTTATAGCATAATCGAGGAAACTGAGAGCATCCCAGTTAGTGTCGATAATAACACCTAGCGCTTGTGCGTGCTCTCAAGGACTTGAGCATTTCCATATTCATCAGGGTTTTACCAACATCCGTGTCAAGGATCCTGGCAACACAACGTACTACCACGATGAATACCGACGGACGATGCGGATGCAAAAGAAGATAACACCTTCTCAGATTTCATATTAGCGAGGCCAAGGGGCAAATCTGGACGATCAATCGAGAGACATTTAGCACTCCGCTTCTAATGTTCTCCTTGATGTACTAGGGTATCCCATTCCTTGAAATGGTCTGGTATCTAGAACATCAAGTAAAGGTCGGACTTCGGAAACACAAAAATCCATAAGGAACAACTACTAGAATAAGTTCTACGAGATCCTTATGGGGAGGTGTCCAACTTCTTCAATCAAGATACTACAACAATAGGTCTTCCGGCGGGGTGTGTTGGCCACGACATCCACTTTACCGGTTATCGCGAGACCAGTATTATAGTTCTTGGGAAATGTTCCAGCCATCACATCTGCCTGAGATTCAGATCTGGTTGGTGTTAGGATATTCCAGACTCATCGAGTCTAGGAAGAAAAATGAAAGTTTGCAACACAAATCGACGAGATGACGTTGCAAGATTCTCGGGAAATGAATTACGATAGCAAGCTCCAAAACATGAGCTGGTTCTGCTACAACATGTGAACATGTTGTCCAAGACAAGCATGACCACAAAGTAGTCTTATAATAAAACACTACCGAGTTCAGGAGGGGGAACCATCAGTGAGGATATCGAAGTTTTGTACAAATCCGTCTGGTACCTTCAGGACTAGCACTTAGAACTTATTAACCTTGAACAAATCAATCAGTGGCTTGGTGTGCTAGGGACACATATAGAATGGAGGTTGCAAGTCTCCGAACCACAGAATACTTCGCACGTATGCATGACTGATTTGGGATGATTCCAAAGGAAACAACATTGACTTTCTCGAATCCACGGCGGCAACTTGCATCAAATGCATATGAACTGGAGGAAGTCACTTCTTACATCCGAACATATGCTTCATGAACTAGCATGAAGAAATGCTTTCAAAAGTTTCCAACACTAGCTTAATGTTCAACAAAATCATGGAGGAGATAAGGATGTTGTCAATGGGCTCAACAACAATTCATCCGGGTTTCCTTTTAAAAGGAATTCCATAGTTAAGTGAACACGGTGATAGCATTGGTCAGACCAAAGAATATAATGGTGTATGCTCGAGGAAAAACCACGAGTAAGACAACATTACGAACATCGTTGGTTCTGACTTGATTTGAGGATAGCCCACACCCAAATCAAAGGTTGGACAAGATGATAGGTCCATTAACTGATCACGAGGGTCAGTCGATGAAATATCAACTTTCTTCAACACACACATACAAAGGATATCCCTTTGAAATGAACTAAGTCAGGTAAGCTTTTATCTTCCAACTCTCCAAGTTGTTGTTTGGCTTAACAAACTAGCTCAGGGGTATCCAACACAGATTCTTGGAGAAAAAGTGGTTTATTGGAAAACCAACTTGATCACGAGCTCAACATAACAGTCAGGGGACAACCTGGTGATACTTCCGAGAAGGAATTCGGAAAATCACGAACCACCGGTATGTTACTAAGCTCGAGAACAATCTTGCTTTCCATGACAGGACGATATGATCACAAGAACGAGGGATCGGCACAATCCTAACTCATTGATCGAGGGGTGCACCGGAAATAAGGACTGGGTAGCACAATCAACCTTAGGGTGACGATTCAATAATCAACACGCTAAGAATGAGGTTATCGTCCATTTAACTACCAACCAACGGAGTTGCTAGAAGTATTGATTTCACACACCACGATTCACTTGTCGGCATTCCGGTTACAAAAACACGGAAACCGAGGAATGAACAATGATGGCAAGAAGTATCACTGTACCAAGAGTTCATAGGATGGTGTGCAATTCCCATGACATTCTTGATATAAAGATGGTAATACTCCAAGGTGGAACAAAGCAAAAGCAAGATTAGCAATTTGATCTGTGGAGTACGACTGCTTTGACCCAATCCTGGAAATGGACAAGGTACTGGAGTTTGTTTCTCCTAGTCATTCCGGAATAGAATGGCTTGACGGACCACAAGAGTAATAGGAATGCACGCATACTCTTGACTATCAAATGATAGACCAGGGTTAGAAGACAACTAAGAGGGACAACTCAAAGAACATATAATTTTCTGAGTTGTGGATGCATAGATTAGTATGTCGAACCAAGTTCAATATGTTTCTTCCGGATAACCCATGCAGAGAGGTAGGACTGGCAGAGTCACAATTTATGAATGGAGAACTCCTCAAGAGTACTCTGATTGTGATCTTTTGGTTCAAATAACTTCTGCCTGAATGGTTCATGGTATTTGGAAGAAGGAAATACCACGGACCTCGAGGACTATCGCAAGGTTACCATTAACCTAAAGGAACTAGCAAACACTATCAACATGAAGTAAGTAGAGTGAATCTCGGGTTCAAGAACCCAGGAATAGAATACCTACTACTAAGTAGCATCACGGGATGCTTTCGAGAATAAAGGCCAGAGGCATCACAGTGGGACGCAAATCATGGCTAGATTACTAGATGATCCCCTAGGACACCTAGGGTCATAATAATAATTCCAACATATATGTCGAGGCAATAAATTACCTCAACGCACCGGTTAGTGTGCTTATTCTGACCATAAAGGACATCGGAATCGGAAAGAAAGGATTTGCAAATGCATCAGACTATTTAGAAACCTGGGATGACTCGGACGGCATAACGGCTGTAAATGCTCAGAAAAGATTTGAGACATTCACAAAAATGGTGGCATAACCACTCGGAAGCACAATATCAAGGTTTCGAGATCAACAGTTAACGTACGGAAGTAGTAGAAACTGAACAGAGGCTTAAGTCCAACAATTCTATAAGTCTACGGATTAGTAACACGTGATCCTGATAGAAAGAAGAGATAGCCTAGTTCTTAATCCCTGTACAAGAGAAGATGATGACTCAGATCAGAAGGCCATGAGGTATAAGGAGTAAAAGAGCCTTACGTTTCAACCCACAATCAATTCCCCTACGTATAACTAAAGAATTTCTAGACTCGACTTCGACCAGTTTGGCTTGGTAATCCTACAGGCAGTCAAGCTCTGATACCAAAGCTGTCAGGACCCCGACTCAATGCCACATCGATCTAGCATGTAACACCTCATATCACTTTGCAGCCTCACGCACGGTATTCCCACGGGTGTCGCCTTACCTTTGCCCGGGACCGTTTGCGCCTTTTGGCACACGTATATGATAGTGTCGCTAGCATCCATATGATAAGGAGCCCGGGCTGACATGGCTAGTCGTAAACCCAAAGTGGCACAAACCTACAGGGACAGGCATCCATGACCCAGCATCGAACGTGTCGGTCATCAGCGAGTGAATCCAGGCTGTAGCACTGGGCTAGCAGGACTCCGGTGAACCGGGCTGTAGCGGGCTAACAGGACTCTGGTATTCATCGCGTGACATTTCCCCGAAGGGACAGACACAGGAACGAAGAAGGACACATGCCGGCCAGCCTAAGTGTTCCGGAGCAGTAGCAAGCTACCATGGCTCAGTGGAAACACTAGGAGACATTTCCCGGTAAGAGAGGCTACTAAGGATAAACAACTAGATAGTCAGATCCCACACATACCAAGCATTTCAATAACATACACACAATATGCTCGATATGTGCAAATACAACATGGCATCACAACATGACTCTACAACTCAAGTATTTATTCATAGGCTCCGAGGAGCGAGATATTACAAACATGGGTCTCATGACCCAACATTCAGAGCATACAAGTCAAACACAAGCGGAAGCTATCATGTCTGAGTACAGACATCTATAAATGAAAAAGGCTGAGAAGCCTGACTATCTACCAGATCCTGCCGAGGCACAAGATCGTAGCTGAGGTAACAAGCTAAACGTCGAAGTCCACGTGGAACTACTAGTGAGACTGAAGTCTCTCTGCAAAAACATAAAATAGGCAAACGTGAGTACAAATGTACCCAGCAAGACTTACATCAGAACTAACTACATATGCATCATTATCAACAAAGGGATGGTGGGGGTTTAACTGCAGCAAGCCAGCTTTGACTCGGTGGCTATCCTGAACTACGACTGCAAGTAACTCTTTTGAGGTGGCGCACACGAGTCCACATATTCACCATATCAATACACCACTATGGATCCGCTCCCGTCTCCCTACGAGAACGCCATCCATAGCACTCACGCTTATCTTGCGTATTTTAGGGTATCCACTTTCACTTGTCTATGAACTGATATAAGCAACCCAGAAGTCCTTTACCGCGGACACGACTATTCGAATAGATGATGTTAACCCTGCAGGGGTGTACTTCTTCATACATGGTTCCACCACTTAGCATCTGCACACGACATGTGCTCAGCAGACTTCAAGTGAAAGCCGACGTGGGTGTAGACCACGACCTACCTAAACACCTAAGTCTCTAGTCCAGGTTTATCGCCTATCCAGGTTCCATCCGCAGGGAGTCCGGCCGAGGTTTCCCATACGGCCCCGAACGATGTGTACAGGGTTCCCGAGATACCTAACGGGTATTCGGTACACCGTGCCACGTACCTACCGCATCACAGCCCACCCCTACGGTCAGCGCTGTCCACAGCCTCCAGTAAGCTACAAACACCAGAAACTACTTGCAACTCCTGGACAGAGGACTAGGGTGAATAAGAAGTCGAGCGGGGTCATATTTCAGGGCCCAATGTATGCTAGTAGCTGAATCATGGATCACAAACACAGAACTCAGTTCCTAAGGACGGCTTCAATGAGACAACCCACCATGTACTCCTACATGGCCTCTCACCGATACCTTTACCAAATCGTGTTCACACATTTAGCTCACACATAGTAGGACATGTTCACACACCTCTGATTCATTCCCGATGAATCAGACCTGACTCAACTCTAAGCAATAGCAGGCATGACAAACAAACATGAATGAGTAGGCACAACATGGCTCAAACAACTCCTACTCATACTAGTGGGTTTCATCTATTTACTGTGGCAATGACAGGTCAGGCAGAGGATAAAGGGGTTCAGCTACCGCAGCAAGTAACAAATGACTCGTTGCTGTCCTAATGCAGTAAAAGAGAGCAGGGCGAGAGAGTAGGATCGTATCGGAATGAACAAGGGGGTTTTGCTTGCCTGACACTTCTGAAGATAGTATTGAGTCTTCATCAGTGTCAACGATCACATCATCGGTATCACGTCTATCGAGAGGGGACAAATACCGGCAACACAGAAGGGAACACAATCAATGCAATGCACAATATGATGCATGATCATGACATGGCAAAATGAGTGTGTTGGGCTAATGCAACTATAAACCAGATTAAATGAAGTTGGTTTGAACCGAGGGTTCAAATTCCAACTCCACATGTGATTATTTAAATGCCATTCATTTCATTTGTCCTAAAAAGTAGTGATAAGTTGTTCTAGCATGCATGAAAATGGTACAGATGGATAGATTGGATTTTTCTGATAATTTTTCATATATAATTTCTTTGATTGGGAGTCACGGTTGAATTACTATTTTTTAGAAGTTTTAGCTATTTTCCGAAATAAATAAATCGTTTAGATTTATTTAAAATCCAGAAAAGGGTTTACTGCGTCAGCATGACGTTGGCATGACGTCAGCAGGTCAACAGGGGCTGGTCCGGGTCAAACTTGACCAGCGGGGCCCACACGTCAGTGACACAAGTGACTAACAGAGTTAATTAATTCTAACTAATCAAATTAATAGCCACGGGGCCCACTGTCAGTGTCAGCAGGGGTAATTAGTCCTAAACTAATCTTGTAAGGTGCAGGGCCCACGCGTGTTAATCACAGGGAGGTCAAACCCTTGGTCAGCGGGGTCAAACCCGCCGGCAACTCGACGCCGGCGAGGCCAGACACGGCGGCGAGGCTCGGATTTGGTCCTCCGTCGACCAAATCGATGGCGGAGATGCGCTACGCGTAGCTGGGGAGCTCGTGCATCGAGTGGTGGTGGCGGTTGGGCTCGGGATGGTCGGAAAAGACGCCGGCGACGATGTTGGCGGCTGCCGGAGCTCGGGCGAGCTCGGGGTCGTCGCTAGGAGGCACGGCAGGAGGAGCTGGTGGTGGCTACAGCTACTGAGGTTGCGGTGAGCACGATGGTGGGCTCGGGAGCGAGATGCGGTGGCTGTGGCCACGACCACGCCATGGCCGGCGGCGAGAAGCTCTCGGCCGCGGTGGTTAGCACGGCTACAGCGGCCTTACAGGGCAAAGGAGAGGGGAAATCGGTTCAGGGGCTCACGGGGATCATGCAGGGAGGGTCAGCGAGCTCGGGGAAGCACGAACGGCGGTGAATCGATGATGAGGTTGACGACGGCCGAAGGTTGAAGATGAGCTTGAGGGCGACGCTGCAGGGCTTCCGGAGGGCCGTTGATCGGTGGGGAGGAAGAGGGGGTCGAGGCGGAGCTCCTGAGCCCAGCGGCAGGGTGAGGGGTGGCCGGTGGCCGCGGCGAACGGCGTTGGTGGCGATGGCCGCGTTCGGGCGAGTGAGAGAGAGGAAGCAGAGGAGAGGAGGGCCACGGGGAGAGTGATAGAGCGAGGGGGTCCAGGGGGTCGGGGCGACGCCGAGGAGATGACGCGCGGCGTCGCGGTGGCCAGGCGACGCAGGCAGGCAGCCTGGTGGCGTGGCGAGCTCGGGCGCGTGCGCCGTGTCTGTCCTTCTGGCGAGGGAGGAAGACGACAGGGAGGAGGCGGTGATGGGCTGGGCCGTTGGAGCTGGGCCGGTTGGTGGGCGCCAGGTAAGTCCAGGTGGGTTCTCTCTCTCTTTCTTTCTCTTTTCTATTTTCTGCAACTGGTTTTGATTTGATTTAAAATATCAAATCATTTTTCTAAAACTTTCTGTAAATTGTATGTGAGCTCAAGAACTAGTCCAAGGTCACAGGCAACTTACAAAAATATTTGAACTTTATTTCTTATATAATAGAAATAAATTCAACTCAAATATTTCATTGGTTTAAGTCAAAGGCCCAAAAATAAATAATTCTGTGATTCCAAAAATATTGGTTTGAATTTTACCTCTTACCAATATTTTCACAGAGTAACAGGAACATTTCTTTGGACTCATTTGATGAGATTTAAATGTTGGTTATTTTCAGAGGTCTTTTGAGGCTTTTGAAAATTCCTCAATTCAAATTTCATTTGAATTAAAACATGATGCTCACATGAGGGTCTAGCCTAGTGCATAACAGGACCAGGGATGTGACAATTATTTTTAACGTGACTCAAAATTACGTGATTAAAAGAGTTCGGACCCCACCGAAATATGCAAAATTTCGTTGAATTTTTTAGCAGTGCCCAGAATATATGGTCTGTAATGCTAATAAAAAGAATATGGGCTTCAAATATCCTTAAGAATTAGCAAATGGGCTGTAAATTATTGAAAATAATGGCTAATGGGGTGTATGCTATTTTCCACAGATTTGGAGGCTGACTTCTGGGCCTACTAGGTTGGCGATGACGCTGTCCTAAATTTTTTTTGACGCGTACGCAAGGCTTTGTCAACTTAGTCAACACACATCAGTGACTGTTGGATGTCCATCCAACGGCAGCCGTGCTTCTTCAATCTCTGATCTTGCTGCTCTAGCCGCCCAAACCAGCGCAGGCGGGACTGCCTGCTCCCTCCTCCCGTGGCTGGCTGTGCTGCCTCCAGGCCATCCCTCTAACCACCCACACATCCTATTATTTTCCGGCAACGTCAGCCTCACCCCGCAGCCGGAAGAGGCTGACAGTAGGGGCCCACACAGGGAAATGCCTCCTTATTACGCGCAAAATAATGATTCCTCCACCTGATAGCTGGGACCCACCGGAATGGGCTCTGTATGTCGCGAAAAAAACGTTCCCCCCGTTGTCAGCTCGGACCGACCGAAAATGCCTCCTTATTACGCACAAAAAAGATGAATACTCCCCCTGCTAGCTGGGACTCACCTTGGTGGGAGGCTGACTTGTGGGCCTACTAAGTTTACGGGGATGGAGGGCTTTGTCAACCTAGTCAATATGAACGATTCTAGCTCTAGTGACCGTACGATGTCCATCCAACGGCCGTAGTGCTTCTTCAACCTCTGGTCATTGTGCTCCAGCCGCCCAAAGCAGCACCGGTCGTGCCACATGCTCCTGCCTCCCGTGGCCGGCTGTGATGCCGCGGAGGCCTCACCGCCCCCTAGTACTCCCACCGCTGGCCAAGCCATCCCTCTACTCACCCACACCCCCTGTTATTCTGCGGTGATGGCAGCCTCACACCGCAGCCAAACCAGTGAACCCTCGTACTCCTCTTCGCATGGGCATCCACTGCTGCGTCTTCCCCGGCTCCACGTCGTTCCCTTCCTAGGCCTCGCCGTCGTCGACCGCCATGGTGCTCTCGACGCGGCGTGGTCAATATGGTCAACGACCGACTTCCATTGGAAGAGTACTGTGCATGGAGAGGCTGACAGCTGGGTTCATGGCGGCCGCAAGGAAGTGCCTCCTTATTACGCGCAATATAATTATTCCTCCACCTGACAACAGGGACCCATCGGACGGGCCACCGTATTTTGCGAAAAAACGTTTCCCCCTGACTGCTGGGACCCACCAGCTACACCTTCGCACGCAAGGAAGTGCGTCCGGAAAAAAAACGATTCGTCCCTGTCGGTGTCAAAACCGGAGGATCTCGGGTAGGGGGTCCCGAACTGTGCGTCTAGGCGGATGGTAATCGGAGACAAGGGACACGATGTTTTACCCAGGTTCGGGCCCTCTTGATGGAGGTAAAACCCTACGTCCTGCTTGATTGATATTGATGATGTGGGTATTACAAGAGTAGATCTACCACAAGATCAATGAGGCTAAACCCTAAAAGCTAGCCTATGGTATGATTGTTGTTATTGTTGTTGTGTCCTACGGACTAAAACCATCCGGTTTATATAGACACTGGAGAGGGCTAGGGTTACACAGAGTCGGTTACAATGGTAGGAGATCTACATATCCGTATCGCCAAGCTTGCCTTCCACGCCAAGGAATGTCCCATCCGGACACAGGACGAAGTCTTCAATCTTGTATCTTCATAGTCTTGGAGTCCGGCCGATGATGATAGTTCGGCTATCCGGACACCCCCTAGTCCAGGACTCCCTCAGTAGCCCCTGAACTAGGCTTCAATGACGACAAGTCCGGTGCGCATATTGTCTTCGGCATTGCAGGGCGGGTTCCTCCTCCGAATAATTTGTAGAAGATTGTGAACACCAGGATAGTGTCCGGCTCTGCAAAATAAATTCCACATTCCACCGTAGAGAGAATAATACTTACACAAGTTCAATCTGCTGACGTATTTCGTGGCGTGACGTCACACCACAACCAAGCCTTCACTTGAATCGTTTTTATTATACCACCTCAGCGTGTTTAGCGAAGTGGTTTCCTTGGCACGTCTTGTCGAAGCAGAGATCGTGTTCCCCTTATTCCGGGATTCTCATCAATACGGACGTGGGTAACCCAACCGCGCCATTGATTGCGGCGCTTGGGAGAAAAGCGAGTTTTATCAGGCCGGTGGGGACGCATAGCTTCGTCCGCCCATATATAAGGGGATAAGGATCCACCTTTTCACCTATGCCTTCTTCCTCCTTTGCTTATCCGCCTCCGCGCACTCGAGCTCCAGCGCCCAAGTTCGCACATCTCCCCTCGACCTCCTCCAACTATGTCCGGAGAGGGAGGCAAGTGGATGGCCTCCTCCGTTACGGAGGGGCACATCAACAAGCTGCGCAGCGCCGGATATCTGTCCAGAGACATTGCACACCGGCTCCCCGATGAGGGGCAGCCCATCCCCACCCCCAGGCCCCATGAGAGGGTGGTATTCCTTCCCCATTTCCTCCGTGGACTGGGCTTCCCACTTCACCCCTTTGTCCGGGGGCTCATGTTCTACTACGGCCTGGATTTCCATGATCTAGCCCCGAATTTCATCCTCAACATCTCGGCGTTTATCGTCGTGTGCGAGGCTTTCCTCTGCATCCAGCCCCACTTCGGCTTGTGGCTCAAGACCTTCAATGTCAAGCCGAAGGTTGTGAAGGGGAGTCAAGCGGAGTGCGGAGGCGCCATGGTGGGCAGGATACCCAACGTCACTTGGCTCGAGGGCGCCTTCGTGGAAACCATCAAGGGGTGGCAATCGGGGTGGTTCTACATCACCGAGCCGCGTGACCCTAAATGGGCAGCGGCCCCCGAATTCAGATCTGGCATCCCCACACGGCTCACCTCTTGGAAAGAGAGTGGCCTGACTTGGGGCGATTCGGAGGAGCTGACCGGACTCCAAGCCTGCATCCAGAAGCTGGTGGACAAGAAGCTCAAGCTTGTCAACATAGTCCAGGTCATGCTCATCCGCCGGATTCTCCCGTGCCAACAACGGGCCTTTAAATTGTGGGAGTTCGATCCGGCTCAGCACCGAACCTTGAGCGGGCTCTTCGACACTAGGTACGAAGATGCCTGGAAGGTGCTGTTTAAGGGCGCCGAAGCTCCCGCATCCGCTACCGAAGATCGCGGATTCCGCTCGCAGCGCCAGGCTAGCGAGGTAAGCGATTCTAGCCTTTACGGGACACTTGTTTTTCATAGTTTGACTCTATGCGGGATCTAAACTCCCTCTCCTTTGACAAGACTGGCTGGAGAAGGCCGAGCAGACTAACTGTCCGCCCCCCTTGCCAGAAGACCCAGCGGATGCCCGTTTAGCGGGGCTGCTGGTTCCGGCACCACATGTGGTGCCGGAGAAGAAGGCCAAGAAGGAGGCCACGGGCACTCGAAAGAGTTCCCGTTTTTAGGTGTCCGATGACTCCGAGGCGGACTCCTCCCCCGAGGACGAGGAGGAGAAGAAAAAGGCCTCTCCCCCAGCGGGGGGAGGAAAGAAAAGGAGGGCCTCCCCAACGACGGAGGCCGAAGGGTCCTAGAAGGGAAAAACTCTTTGCCCGGAATGTTCCGCCAACGCCGGTGACGACGACGAGGTTTGGCCTCCAAGGGCCAAGCCCCTGGCGAGATCGTAAGTATCTGGACTCCCAAATCTCTTCATGATTTTTCTTTTTGCCACATGGTGTCTTTCTAACGCCGCATACATCCCTGCAGTCCGCCCAAGGACGATCTGCCCGCTTCGTCGAGCGGGTCCTTGGGCTCGTCAGATGTGAATAGTACCTCACTTCCAACCGCCTCCTCCCCTCGTGATGCTGACGACGCCGAGGTGGGATCCCAGAGAGGGACCCACCCGGAGGAGGAGGACCCGGAGGTGCCACAAGGCGACCTCCCGGACTTCGTGCTGGACTCCGCACCGGAACCTGCAGTGGTTCCGGAGTCCGGCGGGTGGCCCTTTTGCGAGAAGGGCAAGACCGTGTTGCCGGCGGCCTTCGTCCAACCGGAGGCTCCGGATAACTTGCTGGAGGTGCTCAACGGCGCTTCCATAGAGGAGGAACACCGCACTGTCATGAGTGCGGTGATTCAGAAGGTCCAGCTCGCCAAAAGCGGGCTGACCGAAGCCTGCAACAGCCTTCTATCAGGATTTGAGGTAAGAATTTTAATATATGTAAAATAGTACCGCATAGACAGTAGCCCCTGATGCTCGGTTCGGTGTTCGGAAAAAAAGCCGGATTGAGGATCTAAAAAGATATACGCAGGAGTCTTAATAAATATGTCATTATGGGATTGCAGGCTGCGTTGCTGACCTCTGTCGCACTGACTATAGAGGTTAGTGCTTTGAAGCAAAGCCTCGAGCGGTCCGAGAACGAGCTCGGCCGTGCCAAGAAGCAGCTCGAGGACAACGAAGGTGAGTAACACCTTATTAAAGTTGTACCTTACAGAAAAGGATTTGGTTGCAAGATAAATAACAAGGATAACGTGGGTACTTCAGGGGCCACGAACGAGGTGGCAACCTTGAAGGATGCGGTGTCCGCGGTCGAACGTAATGCGGCTGTGGGGCGTGCGGGGCGAGAGAAGCATGAGGCGCGGGTGGCGGAGGTACAGTAAGAGCTCCAGGCTCTCATGGAAAAGCATGAGGGTTTGGAGCGTGACCCGAAGACTCGAGAGTCTGACCTTGCATCGGCTCTTGAGAGCGCCAAAGCTGCTAAGGCCGAAGCCCACAAGGCCCTTCAGGAGATCGAGGCGTTGAAGAAAATAGCGGTGGGTAAGGCATTTTTCATGCAAAGCAAGCATGTGAATGTGAATTACCTGTTACTTACCCGAATTCAGAGCTCTCCAGGAGCATTCGCACATCTGCCCCGCAGCGTGTCCGATGCTGCTGCTTTCTACAGGGCCGAGGAGGGGAGCTCGATGGAGAAGGTCTTCTGGTCTCAGTATGCTGAGGCCGGACATCCGGTGCCCCTTAGCGACCAGCTGAAGCAGCTGGTCGAGCTCCACAAGGTGGCCGAACAGGCCATGAAGGGCCTCATAGTTCGGCTGTGGCCCAATGAGGCCATGCCTGCGAGCTACTTCGGCCTGGTGCGGCGGCTGGTGGATGCTTGTCCATGGGTTGAGGTCATCAAGCGATCCGCCTGTATTGAAGGTGCCCGTTGGGCCCTTGCCCGTGCTAAGGTGCACTCGGGCAAGATGGATGCTGAGAAGCTTGTGACGGACGCGCCACCGCCGGGCAAGGAGTATCGCACGCCCGAGATGTATTACAAGTGTGTCCTGAAGGGTGCCCGCACTATTGCGGGTGAGTGCTCCAATAATGCAATATTTGAGTAGACTCGCATTTTGTTATCTTGTGCGCTGAAAACATTGTTCATATGTGCTATACAACGCTTGTTGATTTAAAATATTACCTTCTGTGCGGCTGTTTATCAAATCTGAGAGATGGCAAGTCGTCGGCTTCAGCCCCCATGCCACGAGTGCTGGGGTGTTCGGGATAAATTTGAGCACTCTTGTTCCCCTATTTGGGTCCATCTAGGGAGGCGCTCAACACAACGAACTAGGCAACCGGACTTATAATGCTTGAACACTCTCACTTAGCCATAGAATTCTATAATTTTAAATTTCGGCGAAGCCCCTAGTGTTCGGAAGGCCGAATTCGGGGCGCTATCCACGCCTGGGCCGGACAAAGCCGGTTCCTCGCTCTAAGCGGTGTAAGTCTTTAGGGACTCGAAAAAACCTCTCAAACAGCGACCGGCTCTCGCCTCATCATGACGGTCAGTTTTAGCTTTCTCCACTGAGGCGCTCGCCCAGCTCAACCGGGGCGCAATCGCAGTGGTTCTCCCAGTGCTACCTTAGCCGATAGAACGGAAAGTAAGGTACCAAAACATCGGAGCCGGGCAAACCCAACTATTGACCCAAGACATGATTCGGAGCCGATGCATATAATGCTATAAGTTCGGGGTGCCGCACTTGTGAAAGTGTTCAGACTTATCACACCATAATGTGGGGAACTTAAGCCCCTGGTGTATTTAGCCGTACCAAAGTGTACGGATGCGGCATGTCATAAATGAGCATATGTATAAGAAAGGAATGCAATTAAAAGCAAAAAGGTGCTGCATTGTTTATTCAAGAAATACTGCCATGAATGCAAGACGATACAAATAGTGCGATAAGCAAGGGATGGGACTATTAAACATGTCCCCCTCCAGGGGTAGGCTGCGGAATGGTGTATAAAATAGATTTAGTGCTCATAATGGAGACCACCTGGATATTCGTCGTAGCCTTTCTCCTTCCCTGGCTGTTGCATCGTGAGTTCGACCGTTCTAATGCCGGACAGGGCCTCTGGTGAATGAAGTCCTGTGGGTAAGAAAGAAAAAGGAAAAAAAGGAATGACACACTTGGGAGCCCCTGATGTGGTTGAGCCGCATTCTGGGCCTATCGTGGTCGTGCCCCTTCCCCTATGCCCATGGTATCCCCAGAGTGTAATGATGTACGCGAAGGACCAGTCTTGCGATCTTGCGAGGGCTGGGGTTGGGGCCGCATTGCTACGCATGCTCGGAACGTGCCAGGTGGTCTTGCTGTAGGTTACTCCGGGCGCGTTTAGCCGTGTCCGGTCGCTTAACGGCCGGACTCGAGAATTGCCTTAAGAGGCTGCATTGTACTTCTGCCGCGAGAGCCACTGTATGTTCCTCCATTCGGAGGGAGCGTTCGGTGTTTCCGTTGACCGTGATGACTCCTCGAGGGCCTGGCATCTTGAGCTTGACGTATGCGTAGTGCGGCACCGCGTTGAACTTTGCAAACGCGGTCCGTCCGAGCAGAGCATGATAGCCGCTGCGGAACGGAACTATGTCGAAGATTAACTCCTCGCTTCGGAAGTTATCCGGGGATCCGAAGACCACTTCCAGTGTGACTGAGCCCGTACAATTGGCCTCTACACATGGTATGACACCTTTGAAGGTCGTCTTTGTGGGTTTAATCCTTGAGGGGTCTATGCCCATCTTGCGCACTGTGTCCTGATAAAGCAGTTTTAGGCTACTGCCGCCGTCCATCAGGACTCTGGTGAGGTGAAATCCATCGACGATTGGGTCTAAAACTAATGCGGCGAATCCGCCATGGCGGATGTTGGTGGGGTGGTCCCTTCGACCAAAAGTGATCGGGTAGGAGGACCATGGGTTGAACTTCGGGGAGACTGGCTCCATCGCGTATACGTCCCTGAGTGCACGCTTCCGCTCCCTCTTGGGTATGTGGGTTGCGTATATCATATTCACCATCCGCACTTGTGGGGGGAAACCCTTCTGTCCTCTAGTGTTCGGCGGTCGGGTCTCTTCTTCGTCATCCCTATGCAGCCCCTTGCCATTGTTTTCGGCAATTAGCTTGCCTGCCTGCTTGAATACCCAACAGTCCCTGTTGGTGTGGTTGGCTGGCTTTTCGGGGGTGCCGTGTATTTGGCACATGCGATCGAGTATTCGGTCCAAATTGGACGGACCCGTAGTAGTTCTTTTGAAGGGCTTTTTCTGCTAACCGGTTTTGGAGCCTCTGGATCCGGCATTGACTGCCGTATCCTCATTATTGTCGCCGTTAATGCGGTGTTTGTTCTTGTTGCGACGCGACCTGCCATTGCGGTCCTTTGTATCCAGACTGCCAGAATTTTTGCTGAGGTTGTTGCTGCGGGCTAGCCAGCTGTCCTCTCCCGCGCAAAAGCGGGTCATGAGTGACGTGAGGGCTGCCATGGATTTCGGCTTTTCCTGTCCCAGGTGCCGGGCAAGCCACTCATCGCGGATGTTATGTTTGAAGGCCGCGAGGGGCTCCGCATCCGGACAGTCGACGATTCGATTTTTCTTGGTTAAGAACCATGTCCAGAATTGTCTGGCCGATTCGTCTGGTTGCTGAATTATGTGGCTTAGGTTGTCAGTGTCTGGTGGTCGCACATACGTGCCCTGGAAGTTATCAAGGAATGCGGCTTCCAGATCCTCCCAACACCCAGTTGATTCTGCTGGCAAGCTGTTAAGCCAATGCCGAGCTGGTCCTTTAAGCTTGAGTGGGAGGTATTTGATGGCGTGAAGATCGTCACTGCAGGCCATGTGGATATGAAGGAGATAATCTTCGATCCAAACCGCGGGGTCTTTTGTGCCATCATAGGATTCAATATTCACGGGTTTAAACCCTTCGGGGATTTGATGATCCATTACTTCATCTGTGAAGCATAGTGGGTGTGCGGCGCCTCTGTATTGGGCTATATCATGACGGAGCTCCAACGAGCTTTGTCTATTGTGTTCGGCCCGGCCGGACTTACTGTGTCCGGCACGACGGTTGTTGTCACGTATCATGGGGCGCCCACGCGATCCGTAGATCGATCTTGATTGTCTTGCCTTATCCTCCAATTTATCTTGCAAGTCCGGAGCGTTCCCCTGTGGCCTTGCACTTTTCAAGCGATGCCGGGGTACGGTTCTAGTGGAGGGCCTAGAGGCCTCTCTGTCGCGGCCACGAGGTGGCCGGTCATCCGTATTGTGCTCTGGTGATGCAGGTTTATATGCCTCCTCCTCTAGTCGGGGTAGCAACTTGCGTTTGGGGTAGCTTTTGGAGGGGCATTCGAGCTCATGCTCTTCGGCCGCAAGGACTTCAGTCCATCTGTCGGCTAGCAGATCCTGATCAGCTCTAAGCTGTTGCTGCTTTTTCTTGAGGCTGTTTGCCGTGGCCATAAGCCTGCGTTTAAAACGCTCTTGTTTGACGGGATCCTCAGGCACGACAAATTCTTCATCGTCGAGGCTTGCCTCGTCTCCGAAGGGAGGCATATAATTATCATCCTCTACCTCTTCGTCTGCCGCTCTCTCATGAGGGCTGGCATCTCCGTCCTCCTGCGCTGAATCTTGCTGGAGGGGGTTGTCTTTGGCACTGTCTGGGGTATTATTATCTCTGGTGCCAGAATCGCCATTCTTGCTATGGCGGGATTTAGAGCGGCGCCGCTGACGCCGGCGCTTGGGCTGTTTCTTGGAGGGATCTTCCTCCGCTGTTCCTTCGCCATTCCCATCCTTTGGGATATCCACCATGTATATGTCATATGACGAGGTGGCTTTCCAGTGCCCAATAGGCGCGGGGTTCTTGGTCGTCTCCGGCATCGTCGTCTATACCGTCGATGTCTCCGGAGTCGAAGTCTAGCATGTCAGTTAGATTGTCGACAGCGGCTACTAAGTGGGTGGTGGGTGGGTCTTGAATTTCTTCATCGTCCGCATCCTGACCGTCCTGACCGCTGTCCGGCCAGGGCTCTCCTGATAACAAGAGATACTTTAGCGAACTCAGGATGTCGCCGAAAGGTGAGTGCTGAAAGATGTTCGCAGCGGTGAACTCCATAATTGGCGCCCAATCGGATTCGATTGGAGGGGGCGCGGGAGGTTTGGAGTCCGGCAAGGAGTCTGGCACCTTGGAGTCATGAGCTTCAGAAGGGACAAAGTCAGTATTCGGCTCTATCGCCGTAGAGGTTGCAGCCCCCGAGGTGGTGTCTAACCACCCATCCTCGATCCGCACAGCCGGCTCCGAATCGAGGGTCGGAGCGGACTCGTGTGCGGCCTCCAGGGCACTGTCCGGCAGCAGAGTTAAATCGTGCCCATCATGATAGTGCGGCGCGCTCGGCTGTGGCTCGAATCCATTGAAGATCAAGTCTCCGCGGATGTCAGTCGTGAAGTTAAGACTTCCAAATCTGACCTAACAGCCAGGCGCGTAGCTTTCGATCTGCTCCAGATGGCCAAACGAATTGGCCCGCAGTGCAAAGCCGCCGAATACGAAGATCTGTCCGGGGAGAAAAGTCTCACCCTGGACTGTGTCGTTGTTGATGATCGAAGGAGCCATCGAGCCTATAGGTGACGACACAGAGGAACTCTCAATGAAAGCACCAATGTCGGTGTCAAAACCGGCGGATCTCGGGTAGGGGGTCCCGAACTGTGCGTCTATGCGGATGGTAACAGGAGACAAGGAACACGATGTTTTACCCAGGTTCGGGCCCTCTTGATGGAGGTAAAACCCTACGTCCTGCTTGATTGATATTGATGATGTGGGTATTACACGAGTAGATCTACCACGAGATCAAGGAGGCTAAACCCTAAAAGCTAGCCTATGGTATGATTGTTGTTATTGTTGTTGTGTCCTACGGACTAAAACCATCGGTTTATATAGACACCGGAGAGGGCTAGGGTTACACAGAGTCGGTTACAATCGTAGGAGATCTACATATCCGTATCGCCAAGCTTGCCTTCCACGCCAAGGAAAGTCCCATCCGGACATGGGACGAAGTCTTCAATCTTGTATCTTCATAGTCTTGGAGTCCGGCCGATGATGATAGTTCGGCTATCCGGACACCCCCTAGTCCAGGACTCCCTCAGTCCCCGTGACTGCTGGGACCCACCAGCTACATCTTCGCACGCAAGGAAGTGCATCCGAAAAAAAAAACAATTCGCCCCCTGACTGCTGGGACCCACCAGCTACACCTTCACACACAAGGAAGTGCGTCCGGGCAAAAAAACGATTCGCCCCCTGACTGCTGGGACCCACCAGCTACATCTTTGCACGCAAGGAAGTGCCTGACAGTCGGGACCCACCTGGTCGAAGCGTACGTAGCGTTGTCATTCTCGTCGCGAACATGTACGTACATATATACTGGTGGATGTAGAGGCACGCACGTGTCGAGGTAGAGGCGCGCACGTGTCTTAGTAGAGGCGCGCACGTAGCATGTACACGTACGTACAGTGGCCAGGGTGGAAGAAAGAAAATACGGCCACGTATGTGTACATACGGGCGGGGTCTCGAACACCTACTCGCGCATACGTACGGCCAGGGCTCGTGTACATGGCTGGGTCGGAACGGAGAAACAGCATCATCGTCGTGTCCATGGGGAGGGAACGAAATGCGTTATGTTCATGGGAAGGCAACGGAATGCGTCATGTTCATCGGGAGGCAACGGAACGCGTGGGAGCCAACCGGCAGGGTCGGAACGGAATGCGTCGTCGTGTTCATCGGGAGGGCTTGGACGGAACAAGCAATGGAAACAAGGCCTGACGTACCGCAGAACGGAGGAAACGGCCTTGTGTTCGACCGGCCACGTTCGAAACGGGGTCCTGTTCATCGGGAGGGGTCTGGCGTACCGCAAAACGGAGGAAAAGGACCTCCTACGGTCGGAACGGGGGTCCTTTTATCGGGAGGGGTGTGGCGTACCGCAAAACGGACAAAACGGACTTGTGTTGGAGCTCTACGGTCGAAACGGGGGTCCTGTTCATCGGGAGGAGTGTGGCGTACCGCAAAACGGGACTCCACGGGATACTGTTCATCTCCACCGTCGACCTGCTCTAGCCTCCACGGGCTACCGTCGACCTCCTCCAACCTCCACGGGCTGCTGTTTATCCAGCCTCCACCGTGCGCTACTCCACCGGCTACTGTTCAACCACCCCTCCACGGGCACCCCTCCACCGTCTACTGTTCATCCAGCCCTCCACGGGGTCGTCCTGTTCATCCAGAGGCAACGCCATGGGGTCCTGCATCTACCCCCACTGCTCACTGTTCATCCAAACCCCCCCACAACGCTCAATGTTCATCTAGAGAGGTAGCATCGATCGGCTTCAGTTAGCAGCAGTAGCGAAGGAATCGCTCGATCGGGTTTATTTAAGAGCCATCGATCAATCGCTCGGGTTCAGTAACGCGTAGCCTGCAGTGCAACCGCTCGGGTTCAGTTAGAGCCCAACGCCTCGCAAGGGTTCAGTTAGAGCCAACGCCTCGCACACACACGCGTACATGTACGAGAGAAACGCGCATCGCTCAGCCCCCGACCGCCCACCGTAACCGGGAACTCCCTGAAATTTTCCTCGCCCTCACTTCTACCATGGTTTTTTCCGTCATGGACGGCCCAAAGAATGTCATGCAGCTGCGTCTCCAGCCCGCCCAGGACGAAAAGCCCATTTTTTGTCATGATTTTTTGTCATAGAAGTAGGAGCCCACCACATCTATGATGATACCGGGTTTTGTCACAATTATCGTCATAGAAGTGTCATATGTATGACAGAAAAAAAATTCGTTCGGCCCAAAATGTCTCGGATGTGTCTTTTTTTGTAGTGGCTTTCTTCGTTGTTTGAACAAAGCCCTAGATTCGAATGCATGAAGTAGATTTACCTCTAATAATACTAAAAATTTAGGTGGCTTTGGAAGAGCTGATGGGAGTAGAAAAAGATGCACATGCAGACACGTGGGGAGCTGGGTCAGTAGAGCTAGGCCGGTTTCGAAGAACTTATACCTGAGGGTCGCCGGGATGTCGGCGGTGACAGGTCGGATCTGCGGACAATACGACAGGGAGGAAGAAGGGTCGGAGGACCTGCCGAGCCGGTGCTGTGTCGGAGGGAACGACACGAGCAGAGGATCGTGCCCCTCCGGCAGCTATGGGTTTCCTCCCTCGGCGGTGATGATCGCGTGAATGATGCACCTTTTAGTCCTCTACACACACTGGCCGAAGGGATCCGACCGGATCTGTGACCAGCGATGAGCAGAGAGAAAATGTCACTACCGTTCTCTTGTTTATATCTAGAGAGGATGAGAGAATGAAGAGAGCAACCCTAGTAAAGCAAGCACTGAGGCCCCTCTGTACATATATAGTGGAGTGATTATCTTTTTCTCTCCACAACAAGCGTTTCAATTTGTGTACGTGGCATTAAAGAAAAGATACTCTCTATTTAAGGTGACTACTGTACGACTCCTACTTACTACTAGTAGTACTAGTATTGTTCACTTGTGCTCCTCGCCCCTCCATTCATTGAACAACCCCACGGGTGAATAAACATACAGTAAGTATTTATATAGAACGAACAAGCTTGAACTATTTTCGCGTAGTTAAAAGTTGAGGGCGGGGCTTTTCCCGGGCAGTATGCGCGGCAGTTTTCGGATAGGCGGTTTGACAGAGAGGCGAGGAGGGTGAGCGAGTGGCGGATTCTCAAACATACTGCTGGAAAGGTCAGGCTATGCGATTTGACAGCGCGTTACTGCTGGAAAGACTTGTGTTATGACCACTCACTATAGTCATGAATTACTAGCGCTCTGACCGGGGTGATGCCCCCCTCCGTTCCGCGCTCTAATCTGGTGCATGACACGTCGACCCAGATGCTAGCTCTCCCACATGTCGGAGTAGTAAGAAGGAGCAAAGAATGATGCGGTATATACTAGTACTACTACTACTCAGGTCGGAGGAGTGCGAACCACGGCAGCCCAGTGAACTAGCAGTGCGAACCACGGTAGCCCAGTGAACCAGCAGTAGAAAACAATGTGGTGATATGGCCATAAAAAACAATGTGCTACGGTCCACAATGTAGCATGTACAGTAACACTCCTCTTTGTTTGGACCCCTAAGTTAAAGCTAGTTTGGGTTGAAATAACCTCAAATTATCGAAACACGAGGGGTTAGTTTGAGCTAGTTTACTCTAACCCAGCTAAAAAACTAGCTCGGTGGAGAGGTTCTAATTGGGTTAGTTATCCTCGGGCCCACTAAAAGAGAACTAAAAAAATCTCCCCTGCCCGCACCAGATCGCTCCTCCCCTCTCGCACGACTCCTCTCTGTTCCCCATAGGGCCGCCCGCCCAAGAGCCACTCGCCCTCTCTCTCCTCCGGCCGCCCTCTCCTTCCGGCCTCCGCCGCCCTACTCTGGCCGCCCTCTCCCTCCGACCTTCGAAGGTCGCCCCGATCCCCCTTCACCGGTCGTTTTTCTCCCTCTGTCGTGCGCGGCAGCAGCGCATCTACCAGGGAGGTCGCGAGAGGGGTGAGTTTGTTCGTTTCTTCTCTGTCTCACAGCCATATCATTGATCTTGCTCGCCCTAATGCTAATTCGGAATTGGAAAAGTAGATCCTGATCAAACTTGGTATAGATTTGTGGTGCACGCATGGAATTCTTTGATGTTGCTTGAGGAGGTAATAAATCTTTCTAGAGGCCCAAAGATTCAGTTCACCTTTCTAGGTATTTCAGTTTCAGGTTTGCATTATTTCTAGAGGCCCAAAGATTCAGTTCACCTTTCTAGGTATTTCAGTTTCAGGCTTGCATTATTTTTAGAGGCCCAAAGATTTAGTTCACCTTTCTAGGTATTTTAGTTTCAGGCTTGCATTATTTCTAGAGGCCTAAAGATTAAGTTCCCAATCGGCGGCAAGCGGCCCTGCTACCCATGCCGGTGTCGACCTCAACTCGCAAGGGCCGGCGTCGGAGGGGTTCCTAGGGCTTGGGCTCTACAAAGCCTTCCTCCAAAGCGACGATGGCAAGCTCCTCCCTCGGTGCGTGAGGAGCTCCGGGCTCCCTCCCTATCGTGATTGACTTCTGTGATGAGTTAGCTCATGCTTTGTTTCATGGAGTGTTTTTTTTGTGAAGCTTGATTGACGACTTGTATGTTTAAGTGGGATATCTCATTTGTATGGACAAAGTAAAAATTATCATGTTTTGAATGCTTGATTTGTAAAGATGGTTCGTTTATGTCAATTGTGAGCGGGAGAAGGCCACAGAAGAGCCGGCCAAACCAAATCCGGCAGGAAATAGGGTCCAAAGTAGTCAAATGATTGAGAAAGAGCATTTATTTTCAATCTAACCCTTCCATCCATACACCTCTTTGGTTTAGAGTTAGTTCAGGGTTAGAATCTAACTCTAACCTCTAACTGAGTTAAAGTTCTCCTCGTCTCGGTTCATCGCCATCATACTTTCCCCATTCCTGTGTTTTCAGCATCCTATGAATCAAAGAGGCCCTTTTTTGCGAGAAATATCAAAGAGGCCCTTAGACTGGTTTAGGTCCGGTCATTTTTTATAAACGTGTTATGTCCAAAATTTAAAGAACGTGCGCCGGTTTCTACAAAAATAATCTGGTTTCATGTAGTAATTCATCCATTTATTTATTCTTCTACGAGGGGTTTGCATGCAATTCGTGAGGTCTGAAATGTAAAGTACCCCAGCATATGCTCCCAGTCGTGCATGCACTACGACCCAGATGCTCTATGTCCCACATGTCGGCGAATGGGAGCACGTGTAAATAGCCTAGGAGTACATATAGGAGGATAAATGCGTGAAAAAATATGTACTATGAAGCGTAACTGCGGTTCAAAAAGGAGACCTAAAGTGATAACAGCTATAGGTCGCACGCACCCAACTAGTGGTACTAGACATACGACTAATTTTTCCCTCAAAAAAAAGAGGCACGAGTGCTCAGTACTCCTATTCTATCAACACGAGTCCCATCTGACAACAGCGTCCGTGCTACAGCTAGCTCTCCTCCCTCGTTTCTCTCTTCTAATTCTAAACTCGGCCGATGCCCGGCGGGTGGGGTGGGTTTTCTCAACTGCGGCCCCAACTCACAGTGAAAACGTTATGACTGGAATAAAAATGCCATATACTCCCTCTGTTCCTAAATATAAGCCTTTTTAGATACTATTTCAAATGGAATACAACATACAGATGTATGTAGACATAGTTTAGAGTGTAGATTCACTCATTTTGCTCCGTATGTAGTAGTCACTTGCTGGAATCTTTAGAAAGACTTATATTTGGGAATGGAGGGAGTACTATACTAATAAAACATTAAGGCCACGAGGCGGTGCAGCACTGGTTATAGGAGGCAAGAAGAAGAGATGCATCCATCGACGACGTCCACCTCCTCGATTCAGGGCGCCGGCCCACCGAACGACACCTAAGTAGCAGCGGCTTTCGTGGCCAGGTCGACGTGCTTCTGAACAATGGCGTCCAAAGATTCCGGCCGCTGGAAGAAGGCCAACGTCTTTCTGTCCTCGCTTGCCTTGTAGTGGCCTATGTAGACAATTTCCTCGTAGATGTGGATGTGCAGGTCGACGGTTTCTTGCATGGCGAGGCGCTGCACGGCGAGCGCGGCCTCGAGGTGCACATTCTTTGTCGCGACCTCCGGCACCTGCAGGGCCACCAGGGCTTGAAAGAGTTGGTCACCATGGAGACCGATGAGGGTGGCAGGCAATGAGGAGCCTGGGCGCGCGGGCTGGAGCAGTACGGCAAGGTCGTCCGCGCGCTTCTTGACAGCGGTGAACTTGCAGATGGAGTTGACCATCATGTCGTCCATGCGAGAGGCGAAGCTGGCGTAGGAAAGGGCTACGATGCTGGCGATTGCCAACACTGTCTGGAAACACTGCATGGTGTGGGGCCGTAGGCCAGCGCCTTGGATGATTTGGCACAGCCGATTGCCGCTCGCATCCATCGCCTCCATAGGTGCTTGTGGCTTCTGGTCACTTGGTCTTGGATTGGAGTGAGTAGTGTTGCGCAGAGACTTGGGAGTACATGGATTGGAGTGGTGGGTCGCCTTTATATGAGAGTCCAAACTCTATTGCATTCACATTGTGCTGGCTCTATTCTGCTTCTCCAATTAATTCCCTCTGCATGTAATTGAGGGTGCGTCATTGACCATTCAACGTCTCGGGAACCGTTACCCTCTCCCTCCTTGGCATTCAAGCACCTATGGAGGTGACTGCCACTTGCGTCTATCGCGTGTCAGGAGACGTTCCCGTCGACGACGAGGTGCCTATGGTGACTTCGTAAATTTCAAGATGATAGTGACATGCGTGTGTGCATTCATAGGGGTGAGTGTATGCGCGTGTATATGAGCGTTTGCATTTGTACTGTGTCAAAAAAACGTAAATGCATGTCAAAAAGAGACTAGTCAGTATACTCAATATTGTGCACCTCAAAGAGGAAAACGATAGAACTACGTATTTATTTACGGTGCA
Source organism: Triticum aestivum (assembly GCF_018294505.1). NCBI lineage: Eukaryota > Viridiplantae > Streptophyta > Magnoliopsida > Poales > Poaceae > Triticum > Triticum aestivum. The sequence continues at coordinate 590,814,430 of NC_057798.1, read as the reverse complement.
GATTCGCTCATTTTGCTCCATATGTACTCCGTCTCGGTGTAGTCTAGTCACTTGTTGAAATCCCTAGAAAGGCAAATACTCCTTACTGGTTTACAGGGCTATACTAGCAAGTAGTTGTACGTAGTAGTACAATAGTGGGCTCACATAGCAATTTTGTCTCATGCAAGAGCCTGGCTATATGCGTGCTCCAATGATCACAACTGCCACGTTCGGGTTGCGCTTGGCTCTTCGCCTCTTCGAGAAGACGAACAATGATGTTACTACTACTGCTTCTACAGTGTCGAATCCACTGCTGCATGTCTGTCCACCGCGAACGGGAGGGATAGCTTGTTGTACAAGTACTACTATAAGCAAAAGTCTGTCCTTGTTTGCGAGCAACCGCGTGCATGGGCGAGGGAGAAGGCGTATAGTAGTAAAATCAAGCTTCTCCTTGTTGTACGAGTTGACGTGACACATCATAGCACTGGCCCCACATGCTTGCCTCTAAACTTGGCTGAAAGACCCATAGTGTACAATATATCTGCTGCAACCTCTAACATTTAACCACCACAAATTAAAATATATATTCCTGTCTTGACCAGATGAGCGTGCAAACTACAATCACCAGGGTGACAGGTAGGGCCAGAAGACATTTTTTTTAAAACTTCGAGATGGCCACATAGCATGGAGCCGACCCCAACGATTTTAAGCTTACAGGCACGGTACACACTATCTTAGACTACTCTACACATGAAACTGCCACACGAGCGTCTGGGCTGCGCTTGGCTCTTCGCCTCTTTGGGAAGTCAAACAATGATGGAGTACTACTGCATTGGAGGAGTACTACAGTACGCTTCTGGCCATCTGACACCGATTGAACTGCTGCATGTCCATCGCGTGCGGTAGGGAGAGCGTGTAGCGAAAGCTTCTCCTAGTCTTGCCAGCCACCACGCTCATGGGCGAGGGAGGGACGCTCATGCCTTTGCGTGTATGACGGGTGGGCCCGACAGGTGGGTGGCCAACCTGTCATATAGCCAAAGGCAGGTGCAGTTAAGTCCGCGAGGGAGAGGATAGTCAAACTTCTTGTTGATGTATGAGTTGATGTGACACATCAAAGCACTGCGCTCGATATATTTCAATAATTTGCATTTACGGATGCATTAATTACAATGCATGCATGCATGTTGTGACTCTCCTTTTGATACTTGCATGTGTTGATTTAATGCACCTTGAAGTAGTATAAAATATGTGACAGTAAAGCTTTGTAATGCCCCGGCCCAAGCGAGAGATGGTTGTGCACGAGGAGGGCGAGATCATGCAGACGGAACAAGACCCGACGTTGGAGCTCTCTAAGGTCTCAATGGACCTCACTGTTCTCCACTGCCCCTTGTGCCTCCGCCCCTTGACGCCTCCAGTGTGTGAGGTTCGAATACACCTCGTCCGTTCGGCTGATTGAGCAAGGTGACGTGGATCCATCTGCTCGGTGTATCCATCTGCTCGGTGTATTCCGTGCTGACATGGAGGTTGTTTTTGATGACCCGAGAAGTCGTCGTCGGCACGGCGGCCGAACAGGTGGTCATGATGAAGCCGCCTAGTCGGAGGGTTTGGCCTAAAGCCATGGCTTCCCCCGAGGCAATGTTGTCCTTGATAACAAGGCGAGCCATCAAACCTTTTTCCGACGTCACAGTGGAACTCTCAATGAAAGCACCAATGTTGGTGTCAAAACCGGCGGATCTTGGGTAGGGGGTCTCGAACTTTGCGTCTAAGGCTAATGGTAACATGAGGCGAGGGACACAATGTTTACCCAAGTTCGGGCCCTCTCTATGGAGGTAATACCCTACTTCTTGCTTGATTGATCTTGATGATATGAGTACTACAAGAGTTGATCTACCACGAGATCGTAGAGGCTAAACCCTAGAAGCTAGCCTATGATTATGATTGTTGTTGTCCTACGGACTAAACCCTCCGGTTTATATAGACACAGGAGGGGGCTACGGTTACACAGAGTCAGTTATAGAGAAGGAAATCTACATACCCAAATTGCCAAGCTTGCCTTCCACGCAAAGGAGAGTCCCACCCGGACACGGGACAAAGTCTTCAATCTTGTATCTTCATAGTCCAACAGTCCGGCATAAGCATACAGTCCGGCTGTCCGAGGACCCCCTAATCCAGGACTCCCTCAGTAGCTCCTGAACCAGGCTTCAATGACGATGAGTCCGGCGGGCAGATTGTCTTCGGCATTGCAAGGCGGGTTCCTTCTTCGAATACTCCAAAGAAGATCTTGAACACAAGAATCATGTCTGGCTCTGCAAAACAAATTCCACATACCACCGTAGAGAGCACAATATTCCACAAGTCTAATCTGCTGACAACTTTTTCATAGCGTGACATCACGCTGCGGCCAGGTCATTATTCGAACCGGTTTTCTCAACCTGCTACTGCACATCTTGCGAGGCGGTTTCATAAGCACGTCTTGTCGAAGCAGAGATCGTGTCCCCTTATCACGGGTGTGGGTAACCCAACCGCGCCATTAGTACGATGCTTGGGGAATAAGCGAGTTTCCAGGGCAAGTGGGGAGGCGCATGATCTCTGCTGCCTTTATAAGGAGATAAGGATTCCCCTTTTTCACCCACGCCTTATTCTTCCTCTGCTCATCCATTCTCGAGCTCCAACGCCCAAGCGCTCACCCCCTTCGTAAAGTCATTTCTAGCATGTCTGGAGCGGGAGGCAAGTGGATGGCCTCCTCCGTAACAGAGGAGGACATCACGAAGCTTCGGGAGGCCGGATACCTGTCCGTAGCGTCGGCTTCCAGCCGAAGGGCAAATCATCCCTACCTCGAAACCCTAGGAAAGGGTAGTATTACTCTCTCATTTCGTCCATGGGCTGGGATTTCCCCTCCACCCATTCGTCCGTGGACTAATGTTCTACTACGGGCTGGACTTCCATGATCTGTCCCCCAACTTCATCCTTAAAATCTCGGTGTTCATCATCGTGTGCGAGGCCTTCCTCCGCATCACGACCCACTTCGGCCTATGGCTGAAGACCTTCAATGTGAAGCCAAAGGTGGTGGGCGGCCAACAAGCGAAGTGCGGGGGCGCCATGGTTCGCAAGATGCCCAATGTCACTTGGCCCGAAGGCTCCTTTGTGGAGACTATGAAGGGGTGGCAATCGGGGTGGTTCTACATCACCGAGCCTCGCGACGCTAACTGGGCGGCGAGCCCCGAACTTCGATCCGGCGTCCCCATGCGGCCCACCTCTTGGAAAGAGAAGGGCTTAGCCTGGGGCTCAGCGGTGGAGCTCACCGGACTTTAGACCTGCGTCCAAAATATGATAGGCAAGAAAATCAAGCTTGTCAACATGGTCCAGGTTATGCTCCTTCGCCGGATCCTTCCGTGTCAGAGACCGGTTTGCAATCTGTGGGAGTTCGACCCGGCCAAACACCAGACACTGCGAGAGCTCTTCGGCACGACGCACGAAGACATTTGGAAGGTGTTATTCAAGGCCAACGAGGTACCACCACCCATAACCGAAGATCGCGAACTCAACGCGAAATGCCAAGCCAATCCGGTGAGTTTTTATATTTTGCAAGATGTGCCTTTTACCAGCACATCCGCGGGAGGAGCCTAAGCCTCCATGTCGTGTTTACAGGACTGGGTAGCGATAGCGGAGTAGATTGACTGTCTCGCTCCGCTACCTGAAGATCTAGAATCAGATCTTCTAACGAAGATGCTATTTCCGGCGCCCTATGAGGTGCTGGAGAAGAAGGCCAAGAAGATGGCCGTGAGGACCAGGAAAGGTCTCTGGTGCAAGGTTGCATTGGACGTGACGTCTGAAGACACCGAGACGCACTCCTCCACCATAGGCGAGGAGGAGAAGGAGGAAATCCCTCCCCCCCCCTACCGGGGGAGAAAGAAGAGGAAGGCCACCCCACATGGGGAGGCCGAGGTGTCCAAGAAGGGGAAGACCTTCCTTCCGGACCACTCCACCATAGCCACGAATAGCGGCGAGGAGTGGGAGCCCAGGGACAAGCCCCTGGCTAAGTCGTAAGTATCTGGACACAATAATATTTTCGGTATGTTTGCTTTATTGCTTCTTATCATGCCGAACATGCACATGCAGTCCAGCCAAATCCCACATCGAGGTATCCTCCTCTTCGAAGGGGTCTCTGGGCCCGTCGGCGATGAACAACGATTCGCTTCCGACAGCCTCCTCCCCCAGGCCCACGGACGACACTGAGGTGTTGTCTCGAAGGATACCGGGCCCAGGGGAGACAGATCCGGAGACACCCCCAAATTAAAGCCCAGTCGCCGGGCACATGGGGGGAAGACCCCCATGAGCTCCAATAATGGGGGCCGCAGCCAGTTTGGCCCCGAGCCGAATACGGCTCCGGAACCCCAGGTGGTTCCGAACTCAGGCAGGAAGCCTCTCGCTAGGAGGGCAAGCCGCCTGTACTGATGACCTCTATCCATCCAGAGGCACCGGACAACTTGCTGGAAGCTCTTCGCAGCGCTTCCATTGATGAAGAACACCGTACCATTATGAGTACGGTGATTGAGAAGGTCCGGTCCGCCAAAAGCGGATTGACCGAAGCCTGCACTAGCCTCCTAACAGGCTTTGAGGTAAGTAATAAAATTGTAAGAAAATATCACGGCATAGACAGTAGCCCCTGATGCTCGGTTTGGTGTTCGGAAATAAAAGCCGAATAGAGGATTAATTAATGTTTGCAGGAGTCTAACAGAAGATGTATTATGTGAATAAGTAGGCGTCGCTGCTGGCCACTGCCACTCATACTGCAGAGGTCTCTGGACTAAAGCAGGACCTGGAGTGGACCGAGGGAGAGCTCAGCCTCGTGAAGAGGCAACTCGAGGAAAGTCAAGGTACGCAATACCCCATCTATATATTGAAAAAGGATAAATTGTTTCGGCTGATAGAAGCGTCATGAACTTTGATAGGGGCCACGACCAAAGTGGCGGCCCTGAAGAAGGCGCTGACCGAGGCCAAAGACAAAGCGGCCAAGGAAAGCGCCGAGTGCAAGAAGCAAGAGGCCTGGGTTAACGAGGTCCAGCAAGAGCTCTAGGATTTCATCCAGAAATACGAGTCCTTGGAGCATGACTCTAAGACTCAAGAGTCCAAGCTTGCTAAGGCCCTCCAGAGCGCGCAAGACGCCAGAGCCGAAGCCCAGAAGGCCCTCCAGGAGATTCAGGTGGCCAAGAAGATTGTGGCGGGTAAGCCATTCGTTATGCAAAGCAAGCATGGGAAGGAGACTTTCCTTTTACTTACCCGAATTTGGAGCTCTCCAGGAGCGTTCGCAGATCTACCGCGCAACATATCTGATGCCGCAGAGTACTACCGAGCCAAAGAAGGGAGCTCGACGGAGAAGTTGTTCTGGTCTCAGTATCTTGGGACAGAATATCCGATGACCTTGAGTGACCAGCTGAAGCAACTGGTCGAACTTCACAAGGCGGCCGAACTGTCCATGATGGACCTCATAGACCGGCTGTGGACAACCAAGCCAATGCCCAGCAGCTACTTCGGTCTCATAAAGCGGCTTGTGAGTGCCTGCCCGCGGCTTGAAGTCATAAAGTGGTCAGATTGCATTGAAGGTGCGCGCATGGCCTTCGCCCGTGCAAAAGTGCACTGGGCGAAGATGGATGCCGAAAAGCTGATGACCGAAGGGCCACCAAAGGTCAAGGAGCACCGCCGGCCCAAAAATTACTATGATAGTGTCCTGAAGGGCTCCCGCCTTGTGGCGGAGCAATGTGCGAAGGATGTAATCTTTGAGTCAATGCACTCTTTTTATCCTGTAATATGAAACAAGTTCATTTGCGCAATATAACGCTTGTTGATTCAAAATTTTACCTTCTGTGCGGCCGCTTACAAAATCTGAGGGTTGGCCAGTCATCGGCTTCTGCCCCCATGTACCTAGTACAGGGGTGTTCGAGATAAATCTAAACACTCTTTATCCAAATTTTTGGTCCTTTAAAGAGGTGTTTAGCGCAACGAACAAGGCGATTGGACTATACATCTTTATCACCCTCACTTAGCCATAGAAATTCTATAATTTTAAATTTTGGCGTAGCCCCTGGTATTCGGAAGGCCGAACTTGGGGCGCTATACACACCTAAATTGGACAAAGACCGATTCCTTGCCTGAAGCAGAAAAAATCTTGAAGGATTTCAAACCTCTCGAAGAGCGACCAGCTCTTGCTGCATCGTGACAGTCAGTTTTCGGCTTTCTCTACTGAGGTGCTCGTCCGGAAGAACCGGGACACAATCGTAGTAGTTCTCCCTTTACTACCCTAGCCGATATAGCAGAACATAGGGTAGCAAGCACACGAGCCGGGCAACCCAACTATTGACCCAAGACATGATTCGGACCTGATGCATATAATGCTATAAGTTCGGGGTGCCGCACTGTCGAAAGTGTTCAGACTTTCTTGCCGTGTTATGGGGTACACTGAAACCCCTGGCGAACTGAACGTACCAAAATGTATGGGTGCGATTTGTAATAAATAAACAGTCAAAGGAAAAAAAAGAAAAATGTAATAATAAGTTGACGCTGTATATTATTTTCCATTGTTATGATACGTCAAGGCATATGTATACACGTAGTGCGATAAGAAAATAGGACTATTTGACATGCCCTAACCAAGAGCGAGTTGTGTGCGGGTATGTAAAACAGGTATAGCGATCGTTAACAGAGACCACCTCGGGATTCCCTTGTACGTCAAAGCTCCTTGCCTCCTTGGTATTTCCGCCCCATGATGGGTCCGATAATCAGGTTATCGGAAGAGCCTCAAGAATATAGGGACCTGAAAGAAAGAAAAAGGTGAAAGTATGCGGATTCTGGGGCGGTTGAGCCTCATTGTGGACCGCAGTTTTAGTTGTGCCTTCGTCAATGCCCATGGTATTGTGGACCGCACAAATTTCACTGCTTGACTGGGGCTAGGATGGAGGCCGAATTGCTAGGCGAGCTCTGGACGGGCTGGACAGTCCTGTTGCAGAGTACTCCGGACTCGTTTGACGGTGTCCGGGGGCTTTATTGCTGAATTGAAGGTCTGCCTAAGGAGGCCGCTCCGTACTTCTGCTGCAAGGGTCGCAGTGTGCTCCTCCATACGGAGGGAGCGTTCTGTATTTCCATTGACTATTATAACATCGCGAGGTCTGGGCATCTTGAGCTTGAGATAGGCGTAGTGTGGCACCGCATTGAATCGAGAAAATGCGGTTCGTCCTAGCAGTGCATGATAACCACTATGGAAGGGGACGATATCGAAGACTAACTCCTTGCTTCGGAAGTTGTCCGAGGATCTGAAGACCACTTCCAGTGTGATCGAGCCTGTACAACAGGCCTCTACACCTAGTATGACACCTTTGAAGGTGGTTTTGGTGGGATTGATCCTTGAGGGATTGATACCCATTTTGCGCACTGTATCCTGATAGAGCAGGTTCAGGCTGCTGCCACAGTCCATGAGGACTCATGTGAGGTGGAATCCGTCAATGATAGGGTCAAGGACCAATGCGGCTGAGCCGCCATGACGGATACTGGTCAGATGGTCCCTGCGATCAAAGGTGATCGGGCAGGAAGACCATGGGTTGAACTTTGGGGCGACTGGCTCCATCGCGTAGATGTCCCTTAGTGCACGCTTCCGCTCCCACTTGGGAATATGGGTGGTGTATATCATATTTACCGTTTTCACTTGGGGAGGAAATTTCTTCTGTCCTCCTGTGTTTGGCGGCCGGGGCTCCTTGTCGTCATCACTATGCTGCCCCTTTTCCTTATTTTCGGCATTCAACTTGCTGGCGTGTTTAAATACCCAACATTCTCTGTTGGTGTGGTTGGCTGGGTTATCGAGGGTGCCGTGGATTTGACATGACCGATCGAGTATGCGGTCCAGACTGGACGGGCCTGGATTGTTTCTTTTAAATGGCTTTTTCTGTTCACCGGATTTGGAGCCACTGAATCCGGCATTGACGGCCGTGTCTTCGGCGTTATCGTCATCACTGCGGCACTTGTGTCTGTTGTGTCGGGGCTTGCCGTTGCTATCTCTGGCATATGAAGTGCCAGGATTTCTTGAAGTGTTGTTGCTACGAGCCAGCAAGCTGTCCTCGCCCGCACAAAAGCGGGTCATAAGTGTTGTGAGGGCTGCCATGGATTTCGGCTTCTCTTAGCCGAGGTGTCGGGCAAGCCACTCGTCGCGGATGTTGTGCTTAAAGGCCGCTAGGGCTTCGGCATCCGGACAGTCGACAATTTGGTTCTTTTTAGTTAGGAACTGGGTCCAAAATTTCCTGGCTGACTCTCCGAGCTGTTGGGTTATGTGACTTAAGTCATAAGCGTCCGGTCATCGCACATAAGTGCCCTGGAAGTTGTTGAGGAATGCGTCTTCCAGGTTCTCCCAACTGCCAATGGAGTTTGCCGGCAGACTATTCAGCCAATGCTGAGCTGGTCCCTTGAGCTTTAGTGGGAGGTACTTGATGGCATGTAGATCATCGCTGCGGGCCATGTGAATGTGGAGAAGGAAATCTTCAATCCATACCGTGGGGTCTGTTGTCCCATCATATGGTTCAATGTTTAAGGGTTTAAACCCTTCTAGGAATTCGTGCTCCATTACTTCATCGGTGAAGCATAGGGGGGGTGTGGCGCCTCTATGCCGGGCTACATCGCGACGCAGTTCCAATGAGTTTGATCTGCTGTATTTGGCCCGGGCGGATTTGTATTTAGCATATCTGGCGTGGTGGTCATCGTCACGTGTTGGGGCGCGCCCCCGTGATCCGTAGATCAATCTTGACTGTCCTGCTTTGTTTTCCAATTTGTCTTGCAGGTCATGCGTGTAGCCCCGGCCCTTCGTGTTTTTGTTTGATTGGCGACGGGGTGCGGGCTGGTGTTCGGATTGATACGCTGCTTTATCTTGACCATGAGGTGGTCTGTCAGCCGCATCCTCTGTTGGTAGTATAGGCTCTAGTGCCTCGTCCTCGAATTGAGGTGACAACCTGCGCCCCGGGTAGCTTTTGGTTGGGCGCTCGAGTCCGTATTCCTCGGTCGCCAGGACCTCAGTCCATCTATCAGTGAGCAAATCTTGATCAGCTTGAAGCTGCTGCTGTTTTTTCTTCAGGCTTTTTGCAGTGGCTATAAGCTAGCGCTTGCGCTCCTGCTCGACACGATCATCAGGCACGATAAATTCTTCATCGCCGAGGCTCACCTCATCTTCGGAGAGAGGCATGTAATTTTCATCCTCCGAGTCTTCATCCATTGCCTCTTCATCAGGGCTAGCTTGCCCGTCCTCCCGCCGGCCTGTTCGAAACTTGGCTGGGCGGGATTGTTTTCGTCTTCGGCATCATCCGGAGTGCTATTGTCTCTGGTGCCGGTATCGCTGTTTTTGCTATGGCGGGGTTTAGAGCGGCGCCCCTGACGTCGGCGCTTGGGTTGCTTCTCAAGAGGATCACCCTTCGTTGCATCCTTTTCATCCTCGCCATTGTTTTCTTTGGGTGTATCCACCATATATATATATATATATATATATATATATATATATATATATATATGTATGTATGTATATATATATATCGTATGATGAGGTGGCAGTCCAGTGCCCTGTGGGCGGTGGTTCCTGTTCTTCTTCGGCATCGTCGTCCATACCATCAATGTCTTCGGAGTCGAAATCAAGCATGTCGGTTAAGTCATCGACAGTGGCTATTAAGTGGGTGGTGGGTGGGCAACAAATTCCTTCATCGTCCGCTTCCCACTCAAGCCGGACATAGTTCGGCCAAGAGTCTCCTGACAGGGAGAGAGATTTTAGTGAGTTTAGCATGTCACCGAAGGGCGAGTGCTGAAAAATATCCGCGGAGCTAAACTCCATGATCGGTGCCCAGTTAGGTACGATCGGCGCGGATGCACGCGGTTCGGAGCCTATGGCCGGAGACGAGTCCGAGGGTCCGATGACACAGACCTCCTTGGAAGTGAGATCCGTGTTCGGCTCTATCGCCGCTGAGAGTGCAGCCTCCGTGGCGGGGTCCATCCACCCGTCCTCGGATGGCACGATTTGCTCTGGATTTAAAGCCGGGGCAGCTGCAGGTGTGATCTCTTGAACACCGTCTGGTGGCAGATCTAGGTCAGGCTCATCGTGACTATGGGATGCACCTGTCATAGGCTCGAATCCGTCGAAGATCAAGTCTCCGCGGACGTCGGCAGCGTAATTTAGGCTTCCAAACCTGACCCGATGGCCAGGGGCATAGCTATCGATCTGCTCCAGCTGGCCAAGTGAATTGGCCCGCAGTGCGAAGCCGCCAAATACGAAGATCTGTCCGGGGAGGAAAACCTCACCCTGGACCTCGTTATTGTGGACGATTGAAGGAGCCATCAAGCCTTATGGTGACAACACAGTGGAACTCTCAACGAAAGCACCAATGTCGGTGTCAAAACCGGCGGATCTCGGGTAGGGGGTCCCAAACTGTGCATCTAAGGCTAATGGTAATAGGAGGCGGGGCACACAATGTTTACCCAGGTTCGGGCCCTCTCTATGGAGGAAATACCCTACTTCCTGCTTGATTGATCTTGATGATATGAGTATTACAAGAGTTGATCTACCACGAGATCATAGAGGCTAAACCCTAGAAGCTAGCCTATGATTAGGATTGTTGTTGTCCTACGGACTAAACCCTCCGGTTTATATAGACACCGGAGGGGGCTAGGGTTACACAGAGTCGGTTACAGAGAAGGAAATCTACATATCTGAATTGCCAAGATTGCCTTCCACGCAAAGGAGAGTCCCACCCGGACACGGGACGAAGTCTTCAATCTTGTATCTTCATAGTCCAACAGTCCGGCATAAGCATATAGTCCGGCTGTCCGAGGACCCCATAATCTAGGACTCCCTCAGCAGGTTTCTTGATTGATGTGATGTTCGATTGATTTCTCCAGTGCAAGGGAGGGAACCTGGCCTGCGCGGACTGCCGTGTCGAGCGCCCTAGGAACCAGCGGCAGTGCCAGAAGTGCAAGCGCGGAGGTGGCTTCGATGTATGGAACACGGCGGTGGATGTCGTCCTTTCGTCGGTGAGGGTGAAGTGCCCGCACGAAGGCTGTGGGCTCTATGTCACTTACCACAAGCTCTCCGATCACCAGAGTGTGTGTCCGCTCGCTCCCTGCAATGCCGCATGCCCATCTACGGCTACAAAGGCCCGCTCCAGCGCTCGACCACCACATCAGCACCGCGCATCCCATGCCCGTGCACAGGGTCCAGTACAGCAAGGTGCTCCAGCTGCAAGTGCCACTATCGGAACCATAGCTCTTGCTGTTCGCGGAGGAGGATGGTCGCGCATTTTTCTTGGTCGGTGGCATGCTCGACATCGGCGCGCCTATCACCGTGTCGGTCATCTGCATCAGAGCGGGGGCGTCCCCACTGCCGCACTACGTGGACAAGCTGTGGCCGAACGGCCCGCCGGGGGAGCCCAAAGGCACGACCGACGATGTCAAGGTGGAAATGGAGGTGACAAGCAACAAGGATCCCAACGACGTCCCCGTGCAGGAGCTGACCTTCTTCACAGTTCCGCCCAAGCTGCTGGCCGGGGCTAAGCTGGTGTCCCTCCACATTCAGATTGACAAACTCACGTCCTAAATGTTTCTACAGTGCCTTCTGTTTATCTTAGTAATATGCTAATATAGGGATTACCTCGGTCTATTTTATCTTAAGAAATGGTGGGTTTTGGTGGCGATGCAGCAATTACTTCGACATCAGATCAGTAATTTCCAACAGTCAAACGGATATTTTGTGTCTGTTGGATATGAAGTTCCTTTGGGTAAGAAGTACTACTTGTCATCAAAATAGATAAAAGGAGATGTATGTAGACGTATTTTAGTTCTAGATATGTCCCTTTTTACCCATTTTGATGACAAGAACTCCGTCCGTTCCACAATACATGCCTTCCATTTGTCAAAATATAGATGTATCTAGACATGTTTTAGTATATAGGTACATCCATGATAGAGCCAATCAGATGGTTGAGAACACTACAATTCGTAGCTACAGATGCGTGTGTGACTACCAGATGCAGAGGCCGGGGGTCATCATCCTCCTTTTCGAGAAAAAATAGACGCGTGTGTGAGAGGACGAGTGCGTGCGTGCACATCTTCTCTTCCTGTATAACATACTAAACTCGGAGTACAAGTTTTTGTGGATGGCACGATGGTGCGTGCGAGAAGTCCCGAGAGATAGGTTTAATGCGTCTGAAAAAAAGACTAGCCTACAGCTCGCCACGCGGCTATTCCTGTCGAACGCCCCATTAACCGTAAGATATGTATATGACGGTGCCAGTTATTGCACGTACACAGCAGTAGAAAAAGAACTACCATGGGATATGCTACACCACGGCCGAGAACACGGGCCCACGTAATGCCATTCAGGAATAGTGCCGCACTTCGAAACTAGAACCGTTAATAAATTTTGAGCTTGCGTCTCGTCACATTCCAAATTACTCCATGCTATATTGAATTGCAAACCTGTTCACACCAATCACAACCTAAACGGTTTCCCACTTAGGAGCGTATTAGTACCACGCTATATTGAATTGCAAACCTGTTCACAACGATCACAACCTAAATGGTTTCCCACTTAGGAGCGTACTAGTACTTGGTTATAAATACTAGTATGCCAAGATGACTGCACCTTCCTCCTCAACTCCTCATCCACAAAAATAAACAAGTCATTCTGCATCCTTCCCTTGCGTCTGCCATGGCCAACGTGAGTTCTGGGTTGAGAGATTGCCACCAGGGAGAGGCGAGCATGGAAGCGGAAGCATGAGAGATGTCCCGCCTCACTGCGAAAGCAGCCAACATGTCCCGTCATGCGGAAGTAGCAGCACAGAGGTCCTGCCGCGCCGCTGAAGCAGCACGGAGGTCCCGCCGCACCATCGATGTAGCAGACTGGTCCGGCCGCGCCGCGGAAGCAACAGAGGTATCCTGCCGCACCATGAATGCAGCAGAGATGTCCCGCCGCACCGCAGCGGCCTGGAAAAATTTCTCGCAGGCAGGCGACGACTGTTACAGCGCATGCATGCAATCGTCCATAGCCAGATGGATCATATCTTTGGCAGGGCGAGGTTGCAGGACGACATGAAAGCCTCGTTTGAACAGGCTACCGGTGTCATCCGGGAACTAAGGGAGGGCAATGAGGGCTCCGGGCCGGGCGCGACCTGCTGAGGGCGAAGATCGTCCGAAGTGCAGACCAGCAGGAGGAGACCAGTGCCTTGTTGAAGAGGACCGCCGTCATCGTCAAGAAACTTATGGATGAGAATGACATGCTCCGCATCGAGCGCCAAAGGCTGGTGGAGGAATCCGTGGATGTTCTCAAGCAGCGACTTGAGGACACGAAATAGCTCATCGGCGCTTGCCGCGGAGACTAGTTCCCGCGGCCTGTAGCAACGCATCAAGAAAGTAGAGATCGGCGAGCCAGATTCTTGTCTTCCTTCTTCTTTTGCCCTTGTGTATTTCGGGCGTAGCCACATGTGGCTTTTTTAATTATCTTTCTAATTATGTAAGACAATTAATCATCCTTATATATTCATCAGTCCTGCTATAAGTCGCAGTAGATGCTATATAGGTCCGTCGGATCTTACATCAAGATCCGTGCTTTTAGATTTTCTTTTTTCTCTCTTAAATCTCAGTTGAGTGACACATAGCCACACCATTAAACAGAGGCTCAGGCGTCATTAATGGAGACCTTGGGAGAGAGGTGGACGACAGATGGAGGTCAAAGGGCTCTCCTCCCGATAAGCACGCGCAGGGGTCTGATCGCACACCTCTCGTACTCAAATAGCTACCCTGCATGGCGCCTCCTGGCAAATAAAAAATGGGGACGCGTGGCGGCACATAAATAGTAGTAAATAGAATGCCCACGGTTTTAATAATACTTGTGTTTTCGATTGTAACGTGACAGCACTTGTTCCAAAATGACTTTGTTGATTGTTAATGTGTGCGTCTTCGCAAATCGGACTGCAAAATTACCACAGCATGTTGGTGCCATGTCATGGCACCAAGCCAAGTTTGATTATTTTCATGTGTGTTTGGATTTACGGGAATTAAAAAACTAAGTTTCTCAATGTTTCTAGCCCAGCCACGATGCCCAGAATTTTGAATTTCATTCCCATTTCTTGCATGGAACCTAGAAATTTACTCGAGGACACACATGTGATTTTTCAACCAACTTTGGTGCACCGGAACATGTGCTTGTATTTGAAATTTGAATTATGCACACAAAGGTAACACGTTCCCTCTCAAAACCACGAGCCTTCTTGAGAGAAGCTCCAATTTGCAAGAAGCTTATACCAAAATTTGCTCCTATTCGGCCAACTTTTTTTGCCACTGCATGGTACTACCATGACATGACACCATGCCAAGTTTCATGATTTTAAAACCAAGTTTCTCAATGTTCTCGACCGAGCCACGATGCCCAGATGTTTGAATTTTATTCTCATTTTTTGCATGGGACCTAGAAATTCGCCCGAGGACACAAATGTGATTTTTCAACCAACTTTGGTGCACGGGAGCATTTGTTTGTAGTTCAAATTTGAATTATGCACATTAAATGACCAAAAACTCAATTAATGTGTGAAAAGGCCAAACAAAGCCGAAATAATTCCAAAATTTTACAGGGCACTCATGTAGTTCTATGTTTCCTTTGTAAATAAACTCAAGGGGGACAGCGTATATCATTTCGCACTCAAAAGGTGGCATGTTCCCTCTCAGAACCACGAGCCTTCTTGAGAGAAGCTTCGGTTTGCAAGAAGCTTGTACCAAAATCTGTTCCTATTCGGCCAATTTTTTTACCAAAGCATGGTAGTACCATGACATGACACCATGCCAAGTTTCATGATTTTCATACGTGTTTTGTATTTACAAGAATTTTAAAACCAAGTTTCTCAATGTTCTCGGCCGAGCCACGATGCCCAGATGTTTGAATTTTATTCTCATTTCTTGCATGGGACCTAGAAATTCACCCGAGGACACAGATGTGATTTTTCAACCAACTTTGGTCCACGACAGCATGTGCTTGTAGTTCAAATTTGACTTATGCACATTAAATGACCAGAAACTCAATTAATGTATAAAAAACGACAAACGAACCTGGAATAATTCCAAAATTTAACAGGGCACTCATGTAGTTCTATGTTGCCTTTGTTAAGAAACTAAAGGGGGAGCAGCGTATATTGTTTCACACTCAAAGGTGGCACGTTCCCTCTTAGAACCACGAGCTTCCAAATCGTCCCAATTTTTTACCACAACATGTTAGTGCCATGACATGACACCATGCCAAGATTCTTGATTTACAGGCGAGTTTTGGATTTACATGAATTTAAAATCTAAGTTTCTCGATGTTCTCGGCTGAGTCATGACGCCCAGATGTTTGAATTTCATTCTCATTTCTTCCATGGGACCTAGAAATTCAACCAAGGACACACATGTGATTTTTCAACCAACTTTGGTGCACCGGAGCATGTGCACGCAGTGCATATTTAGATTATGCACATTAAAAGTCCAGAAACTCAATTAATGTATAAAAAGGCCAAACGAACCCGAAATAATTCCAAAATTTAACAGGGCACTCATCTAGTTCTATGTTGCCTCTGTAAAGCAAATCAGGGGGGAGGCAGCCTATATCATTTCGCACACAAAGGTGACATGTTCCCTCTCGGAACCATGAGGCTTATTGAGAGAATCTCCGGTTTGGTAAGAAGCTTATACCAAAACTTGTCCCAGTTCAGCCAAAAATTATACATATGAAAACAAGGTTTAGATTATCTCGAACATCTCGCTACCTAGAACAATAATGTACTATGATTTGAATTCAACATAAAATGGATACAAATATTTGAATTGGAGAGCGTATGGTACATGTAGTTCATAGTGAAATATGATTACTGCTATATGCATGTTTTTTGTTATCAAGATAATATTTGAATTATTGTATAACTTGACAACAATCGTATTCAAATAAGGAAAATTGATTCAAATTTAGTCCATATGGTAGACGACAATATATATGTACACATGGTGGAGTAAAATGTTCATATATGATGGAAGATCAAAATGTGCGACTACATCAATTGTAAACCGCAAGGTCACCTAACGATATATTCGAATTCAACATAACGTGGATTCAAAAATTGAAATTCGAGATCCTGGCATTTGTAATCATATAAAAAGGGACATTACTCTTTCTTTTGGTGGGAACTGATTTGTTTTTTGTTGTTGTTGAGGGAAGTGCGAATCGATTTGGTACTGCGCAGGGTAATCTTGTTCTCCCGATTTTTTCTACATTTTTCTTTTAGTTTTATCAAAGGCATCTATAGCAATATAGTAAAAGGGGACATGACTCTCTTGTGTCTTGTATGAATTGTTTTTTTACACATTAAGTTTGTTCTGTCGAACAAGGAATCCGCACCTTGTTATCCCGAAATTTTCAAGCTTGAGTATCTTTTGTCTCACCTGCTTTGAAACTCCCGCCTCTTCAACCCGCGCCGCGCCTTGTTATCCCGAAATTTCGACGCGCGCGAAAACTCCCTCCTCATCCGAAATTGGCCCGCAGCCCAGACACGCAAAATCCCCCTTCTACCCCTCAGTCGGAAATGAAGCTCCACGTCGCGGTGTCAAAACCGGTGGGGGTACGGTGATAACTTACCCTACATTTTGGACAAGCGCGTCCCTAAGCTTGGCTCCCCCTCCCCCTTCGCCCCCCCCCCCATTCGTACATCGAGTCTGCCAAAACCCGCAAAACCCCACGCTCCTCTATCAGCCTCCTGACCACCGCCCAACTGGATACTCTTCTCGGACTACGTCGTCCACCGCAATAGCTCGCCGTCCCACATCCACCGCACCGGATGAGGATCCATTGTCGATCTCGTCGTCCCGCCGGATTAGACACCCCGTCCTCCACCTCCAAGGAGCTGCCCCGATGTTCGCCTCGTCTATCGAGCCACCTCAATCCCCACAGCGCCGTCTTGACCTGCCCCACCGGAACCGAAGCACCCTCACCAATTCCTCTGATGAAGCCAAGGCCAAATCGGCGCCACCAAGGAGGTTCTGCACTCACCGCTGCATTTTATCTTTTATTCGATCTCACGGGGCTGTCGGTGCTCGATACCGAGCAGACATGGCGGGTCTCCATCGACGGCACCGTCGCCGGCCACATCAGCCACATCGTCTCTCCCCCATGTCGTTGCTTCCTCGGCGGGGACTTCCACAACGGCACTAGCTACAGCTGCTCCGGCTCTCGCTCGCGCTGCGGCTCTATTCTAGCTGTCGGTCGCACTGCTGCACTGCTCTTGCTTTCGTTCGTGGTGCTGCTCAGCTTTTGCTCTCGCTTGCGCTACTGCTGCTGTTGCACGACCTCCGACAGCTACAGGAGTTGCTGCTTTAGCACTCGCTTGCGGTGCTACTGCACAACTTGCTCACTGCTAGTGCGTTCCCTCCTCGAGTGTCTGCTGATTTAGATCACTGCTTCTCTACTACTAGTGCTCGAACGCCCTAAACATCTATTGCAATGCTCTGCTACTAGTTCAATCAGTTTCGACAGTAAAATTCAGTTTCGACTATAAAGTTCATTTTCTTCAGTTAAGTTCAGAGTGAACACTACTTACAGCATTTGTCGGAGCGGTCGTGGCGCGGCTGATGCATTTTACATCTAGCACGTTTTGGTGATGTATTTTACATCATCTATTGCAGATGATATTAGGGTCCCACTTCAGATTAACGTTGCATGTCTTGTCCTGCTTCAGCCTCGCCGTCGTACACCTCACCGGAGCTGCTCCAATGACGGAACCATCCATCATTGCGGAGCGGTACCCTCAGCGCCGTTTCCAGAGGCCTCGGATCTTCTTCCCCGCCTCTGACAGTCACACCAGCATCACCATCCTCCACGTCCAACCCAATGATGTTGAGGTCCACAAGGCTATGCCAAAGAGGTTGTACACTCATCGCATCACTTTGTTACTCTGCATTCATGTCGATCCCTCGGGGATCCTTTGCTATGGAACTACTATTCATGCAAATCTGTTAGAAGGAGTGGAGCAAAGAAAAACTGGAGGTTTTGAAGAAAAAATGTAGGAATTTTATTCACTTGGACGTCCTTTTCAAATTAATATGCATGAAGAACAGAACTAATTGCATTACTGGCATAATAAGATTCTTATTTTTTTCATTTTCACGTGGTTTAACTTTAATTTGACCACGTTTCTCCATTCCTGTGTTCTTCCAATTCATGTGAACCAAACACCCAGGTTGACTCAAATCCTATGTTTCCAAATGCTCTGTTTTGCACGTGCATTCATATCCTATTCCTGTGTTTTTCCTGTCCCTGCATTTATAGAATCCTCCAATTCTAAGGAGCCCTTACAGATTTACTTCATTTTCAGATAGGCGTCAAAGAAAACTCTATGTGTTATGTCCTACTCCTGCCGTGCCGTCATCCACCCCACCTGAGGTGCACCATCGACAGAAGCGTTCACTGCAGCAGAGATCCCCCTGCAGACTTTCTTTCACCGCCTCAGATCATCTTCCCCATTGCCGGCAGCCACGCCAACTGCATTACCATCATCAACTGAGCAGATGAACCTGAGGACTACACAGTTCCGGAAGAGAGGTCGCAGTCTTTCGTATTTGCTTACGTTATACATCGTTTATTATTACCTGCTACTTTATCCTTCAAACTTGAGTTTTGAAATGCCCATGGGTCTCATATTGAGCCAGCAACAAATAGTATCTGTCTACTACCTGGTTCATCTGGGGTCTTCTATGTGGTTCATGTTGGGTGGGCAACAAACAATAGATGATCCATTGTCTATCTTTTTAAAGTGAAGCTATAATCTACCTGCTATCATTAGTTTTGGATCAATCCACTCATTTGCTACCATCAGTCTTGATTTTTGCATGCACCCCTTAGGCCTTACAAAATCTAACAATTTTTTTTTATTATGCATGTCAGATATTGTACACAATCATACTGAACATGTAGAGAAAAAGAGAAGACCGTTGCATGGGAATATAATGTCATGCAGATGCCGCTCCATGGTGGGTGAAGTGGGCCCCCCTTCTGTATTTCCAAATTGTATTCTAGAGGAAGATAACTGTTCAGATGGGGATTCAGAAGGAGCCGACCACGCCTGTTTACCACCTGAGGTGTTTGCTCTAACCTGGCATGCTGATGTTGGTCATATCATGCATACGGTGCCTCACATTGCTTACATTATACATCTTATATGTCATCAGCTTAGTTTAGATTTGCTTTGTGTGAATGCCACCTGTTTGGTTTCTATATCATACTCCCACCATTCCTAAATATTTGTCTTTTTAGAGATTTCAACAAGTGACTACATACAGAACAAAATGAGTGAATCTACACTCTAAAATATGTCTATATACATCCGTATGTGGTAGTCCATTTGAAATCTCTAAAAAGACAAATATTTAGGAATGGAGGGAGTATATGGAAATTATGCAATGCCATCTTCTTTAGCCAGGCATCATATACGTGAATCATGCAATGCCATCCTGTTTAGCCAGTCATCGTATATGTGAATTGTATCATGCCATATTTTTTCCATAATGTATTCCATTTGTCAACAATGTTTATACATTCATCTACTCTTCCTGTGCATCAGCCATTTGAGTCGGTCATGGGAAAATCTGGAGTGAAAACAAGGTCTTCTGAGCAGTCAGTGCTACCTGTCGATGCAGATTTCTTGCTGGTTACAGATAGCTCCTCAGAGGAGGATTCAGAGACAGATGACCAGTCGTATCCCCCCCCCCGAGGTGCATGCTCTAACTTGGTGGGTTATATTGCTCATATCATGCATATGGTGTCTTGCATTGCCATGCCATCTGCTTAGATTAGACATGCTTTGTGTGAATGCCTCCTGTTTGCTTCTATATCAGATATGTGAATTATGCAATGCCATGTTTTTCAGCCAGTTATCATATATGTGAATTATGCACCGCCATGTAGCCAGGCATCATATATGTGAATTATCTCATGCCATCTTTTTTTCATTACGTATTCCATTTGTCGACAATCTGTGTATATTGAACTACTCTTCATGTGTATCAGCCATTTGAGCCGGTTATGGAAAAATCTGGAGTGAAAACAAGGTCTTCAGAGCAGGCAATGGTACCTGTTGAAGCATATATCTCGATGGTTACAGGGAGCTCCTCAGAGGAGGATTCAGAGACAGATGACCAGTCCTATATCCCACCTGAGGTGTATGCTCTAAGTTGCAATGTTTATATTTCTCATATGATGCATATGGTGTCTTGCATTGCTTAGTTTAGACATCATATGCACAATATTGAATTCCATCTGCTTAGTTTAGAGATCATACATGCGAGTGCCAGCTGCTTAGTATATGAATCAATTATGTCAATTATATCATGCCATCCTGTATACTTAGACAACATGTATGTGAATTATTTCATCCCAACCTATTTTAGAAAGACATCATATAGTTTTGTCATGTCATCCTGTTTAGGTACTCATCATATGTTGAATTATGCCATTATATCCTGTTAAGTTATCCATCATATATCTGAAACTGTGTCATGCTATCCTGTTTAGTTAGGCATCATATATGTGAAATTGTGTCATGCTGTCCTGTTTGGTTAGACAACATATATGTGAATTACCACATCTGTCTATCATACAATGTCTGTACGTTCAATTTCTTTTCTTGTTTATCAGCCATTTGAATTGGAGGGGGTGATGGCAGTATCTAAGGGAGCAAAAACCCGTTCTTCACAAAAGACAGTGCTACCCGTCGATGCAGATAGAACCATGGTTGTACTGGCCCACAAACTAGCCCCACCACACATAATCGAGACTCTTCCAGATTGCACACTTACACCGTTGGGCAGAGAACCAGCTACAACCCATCTAACCGCAACCCCAGCGGATAGTAACCCACTTCTAGTTGACAAAGCACCATGTCCACCACAGAGTACCCCCACACGAGCAGTTTGTAAAGCTACTGCAGTGCCCAAAGCACGAAGACCACCACAGCTAACCCAAACTCCACGTTTAAAGCAGAAGAGCAACTGTTCTCAGGTCAGATTCCGTAGCTATGGTCCATACTCCTTTGCTGTTGCATCACTGTATTTACTCATACCAACTACTTTCGAATTTGAAGGATCCAATTGAAACTCCAATGGCGCAACAGGTATGTTTTAAACCTATTTCTTTAACTGGATTGCTGTTCTAACTTCTTGCTCTATGTTGATTTCAGTTTAAGTTGTATAAACAGTTATGTTCTCATGTGATGCACATTACAAGTGTTGCCAATGCTGTGTAGTTTCTCACACTTATATTCTGTCTATGCTGCTGTGTCTTAAAAATATATGAGTTGAACTGTGTCTCTATCTTGATTAGGCAACATAAACTAGAATGATATGGACAATACAGTGACCATAGTACATAGATATATGTTTGTTTCATGCTGTTATCCTGTCCACCTTACTACTGAACCGGTTTACCAAAATGAGTTTCGTATACTACAAGCTAAACCTGTGATGTGTCTGCTTGTTTCTCTTGTAGTATGCAAACAGAATATTGGAGAAGAGCACCCCACTATGCAATGGTAGAGAAAGTAATGCAGATAAGGTTCAAGATAGTGAGACAACCCTGTTGGTCTCCAAGAAAGGTGATAAAAACGATCTTGTAGACAGTGAGAAAACCCCACAGTCCTGCGTTGATGTAGTGTTCGAGTTACTGGCCAGTACCGCTGGCACAAGCTCTTCGAACTCGCTGCCTGAATCACTTCGGCTTCTTCAGTCTCAGCTACAAGCTGAAAGGCATCAGTTAGCTGTGCTGCGACAAGAAGCCGAAGGACTGAGGAAGTCCCTGCAGAATTCAGATGCGTACTTTATTGTGCAACAGCAAGCGCTCGAGGATTTAAGCGCCAAACAAGAGAAAGTTAATAAGCTTGCTAAGCATCTTGCCAGCATTATGGGTACCCAGGATATTGTTTCTTGAGCTCTTCTGAAGTGGTTTTAGTTCTGGTCTTGTTTTGTTGCGGCGTTTATATGCTGCTTTGTTCCCTATATTTGCACTGGTGGCGAACTTTGATGCCCAGTAGATGTAATATGTGTAATAGCCATGATAGCCTAGCATAAGTTGCTTGCTTATTTATTTCCTTGTTGTCTTGTTTATTTGTTTGCTTGTAGTCAGTGCAGTTCTTTTTCCGTGGTTTGCTAGTGGCTGCAATAACCTATTTTTTTAAAACTAGGCCACAATAACCATGGGCTACATATTACTATAGTGACATTGGGCCTCCTACCGGCCGTAGAAACAATGGGCCTTCTACGGGCTGTAGAAACAATGGGCCTTCTACGGGTCATAGACACAATGGGCCTTCTACGGGCCATATCATCAATGGGCCTTATATGGGCCGGATGATAGATCGGCCAAACATGGGCCAATAACAGACCGCATTATGGTCGTAAACGGGCTAGAGTTGGAATCGTCCGTTCATGGGCTGACCATAACGGGCCATCGTTAATAGGTCGTATTTGATGATGCTATGAGAACGTCCCAACGTATTAACGGGCCACAAATGGGCCGACTGTAATAACAGGCTGAATTTGGCCCACAAGCAGAAAATGACAGTAACGGGCCGTAAGTAACCGAATGCTGGAAATGAGCCCAAGAATAAATGGGCCCTGAGAAGGCCGAAAGATAACATGGGCTGGAGACGGCCCAATGGAATAATGGGCCGTAATGGGTATAAAGTGATACACTGTTCATTACGGGCCAGTTTCAGCATGGGCCATTAATGGGCCAAGAGTTACAAAGGGCCTCATATGGGCCAAAAGACGTCATGGGCCATACATGGGTCAGAAGTTAAAACGGGCTGGAATCATATTGGACGGCCCAAATGACGCTACTGGGCCTAATTCGGATAGGATGTAACGGGCCCTATGTTTGCAGGCTGTAAATGGGCTATATGCGAACATGCCGTTAACAGGCTTTCCGTGGGCCGGCTTGCCACCTTTTGACCAAGTCAAACGGGTCGGCCTTTTCACAGGAATGGGCCTCTGTTGGGCTGTGCCACGTGTCGATGTATCATAGGCGCCTTTGGTCCAATGAGTGGATGACATCTGTCCCAATGGTGAGATGACACATGTTTACTCCAGCCAATGATGATTTTACACGTGTAAAATCCCCATTGGTCGGGGCTGTTAACGGGTTATTGATACGTCTCCAACGTATCTACTTTTCCAAACACTTTTGCCCCTGTTTTGGACTCTAACTTGAATGATTTGAATGAAACTAACCCGGACTGACGCTATTTTCAGCAGAACTGCCATGGTGTTGTTTATTGTGCAGAAAACAGAAGTTCTTGGAATGACCTGAAAATCCATGGAGATAGCTTTTGGAAAATATAGAAAAATATTGGCGAAAGAATCAAGGCCAGGGGGCCCACACCCAGTCCACGAGGGTGGGGGCGCGCCCCCTCCCCCTGGGCGTGCCCCCCTGTCTCATGCCCTCCTGCTGCTCCACCGACCTCAATTCCAACTCTATATATTCCGTTTCGCGGAGAAAAAAATCAGAGAGAAAGTTTCATCGCGTTTTATGATATGGAGCCGCCGCCAAGCCCTAATCTCTCTCAAGAGGGCTGATCTGGAGTCCGTTCAGGGCTCCAGAGAGGAGGATTCATCGCCATCGTCATCATCAACCATCCTCCATCACCAATTTCATGATGCTCACCGCTGTGCGTGAGTAATTCCATCGTAGGCTTGCTGGAAGGTGATGGGTTGGATGAGATTTACCATGTAATCAAGTTAGTTTTGTTAGGGTTTGATCCCTAGTATCCACTATGTTCTAAGATTGATGTTGCTATGACTTTGCTATGCTTAATGTTTGTCACTAGGGCCCGAGTGGCATGATTTCTGATCTGAACCTATTATGTTTTCATGAATATATGTGAGATCTTGATCCTATCTTGCAAGTCTATAGTCACCTATTATATGTTATGATCCGACAACCCCGAAGTGACAATAATCGGGATACTTCTCGGTGATGACCATAGTTTGAGGAGTTCATGTATTCACTATGTGTTAATGCTTTGGTCTGGTACTCTATTAAAAGGAGGCCTTAATATCCCTTAGTTTCCACTAGGACCCCACTGCCACGGGAGGGTAGGACAAAAGATGTCATGCAAGTTATTTTCCATAAGCACGTATGACTATATTTGGAATACATGCCTACATTACATTGATGAACTGGAGCTAGTTCTATGTCACCCTTGTTATAGCTATTACATGAGGAATCGCATCCGACATAATTATCCATCACTGATCCAATGCCTACGAGCTTTTCACATATTGTGCTTCGCATATTTACTTTTCCGTTGCTACTGTTACAACTACTACAAAGCTGCTACCTTTACTTTTGCCACTGTTACCATTACTATCATGCGATTTTGCTACTAAATACTTTGCTGCAGATACTAAGTTATCCAAGTGTGGTTGAATTGACAACTCAACTGCTAATACTTGAGAATATTCTTTGGCTCCCCTTGTGTCGAATCAATAAATTTGGGTTGAATACTCTACCCTCGAAAACTGTTGCGATCCCCTATACTTGTGGGTTATCAGTTATCAGATCCAAAACCGGACCCGATAGCTTAATGGCATTCCGTTACGATGGACGCCACGTGTCGGTTACCCTTGACGAAAGCACTTCTATGACGCGGGAATTATCGTCATGGAAGTGGCCACTTCCGTGATGATAATTTTGGTAATGTCATGGAACACTTCTACGATAGCATAGTTATGACTATCTTGATTCTGTCATAAAATCGTCATGGATGTACATGCATGATAGAAAATGTGACCTACTATGACAAACACGTATCATCACGGAAGTGTATTTTTTTGTAGTGTCTACTCTGCCTCCCCCATCTATTCTCTGATTCCTTACTTGAATCGCTCCATCTTGATTTGACCTCATTGTTGCAGCAACACGGAGACGCTGGCCCAGAGGGTGGCAAAAAGAGCTAGGGCCTCGATGAGTGCTGAGCCCCCGACATGCACTCCTCATGCACCGGGGATGATCTTCACCAGCCCGGAGTCCAGCCCCCAGCGCAGCCCCCACTCCAGCCCCCAGCATAAGTTTGCCACTTATTTCTTGCCGACGGGCGTTGGAGCGCGTCTTCTTATTGATGAGCTTTCCAGGACCACAGGAGGGGAGCAGCATCAGGAGGAGCCACTAAGGGCCACCCCCGACACCCCGACCGGAGGGGTGTCCCCGGCAAGAGCACCGACTGATGAGCCCATGCGCTCGGAGGAGGAGTGCTACCTCTTGAGCATGCTTTAGTTTTCCCTTGAAGAGGAAAGGGTGATGCAGCAAAGTAGCCTAAGTATTTCCCTCAGTTTTGAGAACCAAGGTATCAATCCAGTAGGAGACAACACACAAGTCACCTAGTACCTGCACGAACAATCAAGAACCTTGCAACCAACGCAATAAAGGGGTTATCAATCCCTTCATGGCCAATCACAAAAGTGAGATCTGATAGAGATAGTAAGGTAAATATTTTTGGTATTTTTGTTGTATAGATTGGAAAGTAAAGATTGCAGTAAAAAGGAACGGCAATAGAAATTGGTAAGTTGATTCAATATAATGGAAAAGAGACCCAGGGGCCATAGGTTTCACTAGTGGCTTCTCTCAAGATAGCATGTATTACGGTGGGTGAACAAATTACTGCCGAGCAATTGATAGAAAAGCGCATAATTATGATGACATCTAAGGAAATGATCATGAATATAGGCATCACGTCCGTGTCAAGTAGACCAAAACAATTCTGCATCTACTACTATTACTCCACACATCGACCGCTATCCAGCATGCATCTAGAGTATTAAGTTCATAAGAACGGAGTAATGCATTAAGCAAGATGACATGATGTAGAGGGATATACTCGAACAACAGATGCACTAGAGCTATAAATGTATGAAAGCTCAACAAAGTAAACTAGGTGGGTGTGCATCCAACTTGCTTGCTCACGAAGACCTAGGGCATTTTGAGGAAGCCCATTGTTGGAATATACAAGCCAAGTTCTATAACAAAAATTCCCACTAGTGTATGAAAGTGACAAAATAAGAGACTCTCTATTATGAAGATCATGGTGCTACTTTGAAGCACAAATGTGGAAAAGGATAGTAGCATTGTCCCTTCTCTCTTTTTCTCTTTTTTGTTTGGCTTCTTTGGCATCTTTTTTTTTTCATTGGCTTCTTTGGACTCTTTTTTTTACTCACACGGGACAATGCTCTAATAATGATGATCATCACACTTCTATTTATTTACAACTCAAGGATTACAACTCGATACTTAGAACAAAATATGTCTCTATATGAATGCCTCTGGCGGTGTACCGGGATGTGCAATGAATCAAGAGTGACATGTATGAAAAAATTATGAATGGTGGCTTTGCCACAAATATGATGTCAACTACATGATCATGCAAGGCAATATAACAACGATGGAGCGTGTCATAATAAACGGAACGGTGGAAAGTTGCATGACAATATATCTCGGAATGGCTATGGAAATGCTATAATAGGTAGGTATGGTGGCTGCTTTGAGGAAGGTAAATGGTGGGTTTATGGTACCGGCGAAAGTTGCACGGTACTAGAGAGGCTAGCAATGGTGGAAGGTTAGAGTGTGTATAATCCATAGACTCAACATTAGCCATAAAGAACTCACATACTTATTGCAAAAATCTACAAGTAATCAAAACAAAGTACTACACGCATGCTCCTAGGGGAAGGGTTGGTAGGAGTTAACCGTCGCGTGATCCTGGCCTCCACACATAAGGAAGACAATCAAAGAAACACCTCATGCTTCAAATTTGTTACACAACGGTTACCATACGTGCATGCTACGGGACTTGCAAACCTCAACACAAGTATTTCTCAAATTCACAATTATTTTACTAGCATGACTCTAATATCACCATCCTCATATCTCAAAACAATCATCACAAATCAAACTTCTCATAGTATTCAACGCACTTTTTATGAAAGTTTTTATTATACCCATCTTGGATGCCCATCATATTAGGACTAGTTTTATAACCAAACCAAATTACCATGCTGTTCTAAAAGGATCTCAAAATAATATAAGTGAATCATGATGGATCAATAGTTTCTATAAAATAAAACCACCACCGTGCTCTAAAAAGATATAAGCGAAGCACTAGAGCAATATTGTCTAGCTCAAAAGATATAAGTGAAGCACATAGAGTATTCTAATAAATTCTGATTCATGTGTGTATCTCCCAAAAGGTGTGTACAGGAAGGATGATTGTGGTAAACTAAAAAGCAAAGACTTGAATCATACAAGACGTTCCAAGCAAAACACATATCATTTGGTGAATAAAAATATAGCCTCAAGTAAAGCTACCGATAGACGAAGACGAAAGAGGGGATGCCTTCAGGGGCATCCCCAAGCTTAGGCTTTTGGTTGTCCTTGAATTATTTTGGGGTGCCTTGGGCATCCCCAAGCTTAGGCTCTTGGCACTCCTTATTACAAAATCCATCAAATCTTTACCCAAAAACTTGAAGACTTCACAACACAAAACTTGAACAGAAAATCTCATGAGCTCCGCCAGTATAAGAAAATAAACCACCACTTTAAGGTACTGTGATGAACTAATTCTTTATTTATATTGGTGTTAAACCTACTGTATTCCAACTTCTCTATGGTTCATACCCCCCCGATACTACTCATAGATTCATCAAAATAAGCAAACAACACATGAAAACCAGAATCTGTCAAAAATAGAACAGTCTATAGCAATCTGTAACTTTCAAATACTTCTGTAACTCTAAACATTCTTAAATAAATTGGTGGACGTGAGGAATTTTTCTATTAATCATCTTCAAGAATAATAAACCTGAAAGCACTCTCTAGTAAAAAAAAATGATAGCTATTCTCGTGAGCGCAAATGTTTCTGTTTTTTACAGCAAGATCGCGAAGACTTCACCCAAGTCTTCCCAAAGGTTCTACTTGGCACAAACACTAATTAAAACATAAAACTACATATAACCAGAGGCTAGTTGAATTATTTATTACTAAACAGGAGCAAAAAGCAAAGAAGAAAAATAAAATTGGGTTGCCTCCCAACAAGCGCTATCGGTTGCCCCTAGCTAGGCATAAAAACAAGAATAGATCTAGGTATTGCCATCTTTGGTATGCAATCCATAAGGAAATTTAATTTTCTTCCTCGGAAAGTGTTCCGTGCCTTTCCTTAACGTAAATTTAATCTAATATTTCCTTCTTTCATATCAATAATTGCACCAATCGTTCTATGGAAAGGTCTACTGAGAATAATAGGACATGTAGGATTGCAATATATATCAAGAACAATGAAATCTACGGGCACAAAATTCCTATTTGCAACAATAAGAACATCATTAATTCTTCCCATAGGTTTCTTAATGGTGGAATCCGCAAGATGCAAATTTAAAGAACAATCATCAAATTCACGGAAACCGAGCACATCACATAAAGTTTTTGGAATCATGGAAATACTAGCACCCAAATCACACAAGGCATAGCATTCATAATCTTTAATATTAATTTTAATAGAAGTTTCCCACTCATCATAAAGTTTTCTAGCGATAGAAACTTCTAGTTCAAGCTTTTCTTCATAAGATTGCATCAAAGCATCAACGATAAGTTTAGTAAAAGCTTTATTTTTATTAAAAGCATGAGGAGAATTTAACACGGATTGCAACAAGGAGATAAAATCTATCAAAGAGCAATTATCATAATTAAATCCCTTGAAATCCAAAATAGTGGGTTCATTGCTATGTAAAGTTTTGACCTCTTCAATCCCACTTTTATCAATTTTTCCATCTAGATCTAAAAACTCTGAATCATTGGGATGCCTTTTAGCTAAAGTTGACTCATCTCCAGTCCCATCTTTATCAAGATTCATATTGGAAAACAAAGATTTAATAGGAGTCACATCAATCACTTTTAGATCTTCATCATTATTATCATAAAAACTAGAAGAACACGCTTTCACAAAGCAATATTTTTAACACGCATCCTAGCAGTTCTTTCTTTGCACTCATCAATGGAAATTCTCATGGATTTGAGAGACTCATTGATATCATGATTAGGTGGAATAGATCTATGTTTCAAAGAATCAACATCAAGATAAATTCTATCCGTGTTTCTAGCCAACTCATCAATCTTAAGCAATTGTTCTTCAATCAAAGCATTGAAATTCTTTTGCGAACTCATAAATTCTTTAACACTATTCTAAAAATCAGAGGGCATCTTATTAAAATTTCCATAAAAATTGTTGTAGGAATTACCATAATTATTAGAGGAATTACTAGGAAACGACCTAGAATTAAAATTGCCTCTATACGCGTTGTTACCAAAATTGTTCCTACCAATAAAATTCACATCCATAGATTCATTATTACTCTCAATCAAAGTGGACAAAGGCATATCATTAGGATCAGAAGAAACACTTTTATTAGCAAACAATTTCATAAGTTCATCCATCTTTCCACTCAAAACATTAATCTCTTCAATCGCATGAACTTTTTTACTAGTGGGTCTTTCGGTGTGCCATTGAGAATAATTAACCATAATATTGTCTAGGAGTTTAGTAGCTTCTCCTAAAGTGATTTCCATAAAAGTGCCTCCCGCGGCTAAATCTAAAAGATTTCTAGAAGCAAAATTCAATCTGGCATAAAATTTTTGTATAATGATCCACAAACTCAAACCATGTGTAGGGCAATTACGTATCATTAATTTCATCCTCTCCCAAGCTTGTGCAACATGCTCATGATCAAGTTGCTTAAAATTAATATATCATTCCTAAGAGAGATGATCTTAGTGGTAGGAAAATACTTAAAGATAAAAGCATCTTTGCACTTATTCCATGAATCAATACTATTTTTAGGCAAAGAAGCAAACCATGTTTTAGCACGATCTCTAAGCGAAAACGGAAATAGCTTCAATTTAACAATATCATTATCCACATCTTTCTTATTTTGCATATCACACAATCAACGAAGTTGTTTAGATGGGTTGCGGCATCTTCACTAGGAAGCCCAGAAAATTGATCTTTCATAACAAGATTCAATAAAGCGGTATTAATTTCACAAGATTCAGCATCAGTAGTAGGAGAAATCAGAGTGCTAATGAAATCATTGTTGTTGGTATTGCAAAAGTCACACAATTTAGTATTATCTTGAGCCATCGTGACAAGCAATCAATCCAACACACAAGCACACAAGAAGCAAGCGAAAAGAAATGAATGGAAGAGGGGCGAAGAAAAGGAAAAGGTTTTCGAAAATCGTTTTAGAAGTGGGGGAGAGGAAAATGAGAGGCGAATGGAAAATAATGTAATGTGAGGGAGAAGAGTTTATGATGGGTACTTGGTATATCTTGAGTTGGCGTAGATCTCCCCGGCAATGGCGCTAGAAATCCTTCTTGCTGCCTCTTGAGCATGTGTTGGTTTTCCCTTGAAGAGGAAAGGGTGATGCAACAAAGTAGCGTAAGTATTTCCAGTTTTGAGAACCAAGGTTTCAATCCAGTAGGAGACGACACAAAAGTCACCTAGTACCTGCACAAACAATCAAGAACCTTGCAACCAAAGCGATAAAGGGGTTGTCTATCCCTTCACAGTTAATCACAAAACTGAGATCTGATAGACATAGTAAGGTAAATATTTTGGTATTTTTGTTGTATAGATTGGAAAGTGAAGATTGCAATAAAAAGGAACGGCAATAGAAATTGGTAAGTTGATTCAATATAATGGAAAAGAGACCCGGGGGCCATAGGTATCACTAGTGGCTTCTCTCAAGATAGCATGTATTACGGTGGGTGAACAAATTACTGCCGAGCAATTGATAGAAAAGTGCATAATTATGATAACATCTAAGGCAATGATCATGAACATAGGCATCACGTCCGTGTCAAGTAGACCGAAATAATTCTTCATCTACTACTATTACTTCACACATCGACCGCTATCTAGCATGCATCTAGAGTATTAAGTTCATAAGAACGGAGTAACGCATTAAGCAAGATGACATGATGTAGAGGGATAAACTCAAACAATATGATATAAACCCCATATTTTTAACCTCGATGGCAACAATACAATACGTGCCTTGCTGCCCCTACTGTCACTGGGAAAGGACATCGCAAGATTGAACCCAAAGCTAAGCACTTCTCCCATTGCAAGAAAGATCAATCTAGTAGGCCAAACTAAACCGATAATTCGAAGAGACTTGCAAAGATATCAAATCATGCATATAAGAATTCAGGGAAGAACCAAATAAAGTTCATAGATAATCAAGTTCATAAATCCACAATTCATCGGATCTCGGCAAACACACCGCAAAAGAGTATTACATCGAATAGATCTCCAAGAACATCAAGGAGAACTTTGTATTGAGAATCAAAGAGAAAGAAGAAGCCATCTAGCTAATAACTATGGACCTGAAGGTCTGTGGTAAACTACTCACGCTTCATCGGAGAGGCAATGGTGTTGATGTAGAAGCCCTCCATGATCGATTCCCCCTCCGACAGATCGCCGGAAAAAGCCCCAAGATGGGATATCACGGGTACAGAAGGTTGTGGCGGTGGAAAAGTGTTTTCGTGGCTCCCCCTGATGTTTCTAAGGTATAAGAGTATATATAGCTGAAATAAGTACGTAAGTGGAGCTACGAGGGGGCCATGAAGGTGGGGGCGTGCTTACCCCCCTGGGCGCGCCCTTCTTCCTCGTGGCTTCCTCGTAGAGTCCCAGACTTCAACTCCAAGTCTTCTGGATTGCCTTCGGTCCAAGAAAGATCCTCGCGAAGGTTTCATTCCATTTGGACTCCATTTGATATTCCTTTTCTGTAAAACACTAAAATAGGCAAAAAAAACAGAAACTGGCACTAGGCCTCCGGTTAATAGGTTAGTCCCAAAAATAATTTAAAATAGCACATTAAAGCCCATTAAACATCCAAAACAGATAATATAATAGCATGGAACAATCAAAAATTATAGATACATTGGAGACGTATCAAGGAGGAGGCGGGCACAGGCGTTGGTGACCCTGTCCCAGCAACATCGACGCATCCTCCCCACCTGCCGCGGGTAAGTACATGCCTTCTGCTTCTTGCCATTATCGCTTTGACTTCTTTCCTTTCCTCTGTCTTGAGTTGTCTTGATTTTGGCTTTACCTTTCTCCCTTTCTTGGCTTCAGATCCTCCCTCGGCAAATCAAGCGGACGTCGAGGGCCTGATCATGGAGACCGCCAAGGACGCCGAGGCCGAGGCCACCAATATTGCTGCAGAGGAGGCCGCCAAGGGACCCACCGAGGAGGCCGCCACGGGGCTTGCCGGGGAGGCCGGCAAGGACCCTGTCGGGGAGGAGGTGGCCGAGGAGCCTGCCGGGGAGGTCGGCAAGGCTACCACCAAGGAGGCCGCCATAGGGCCTGCCGGGGAGGCCGGAGGCCACCACTGGAGAGGCCGCCAAGGATCCTGCAGGGGAGGAGGTTGTCAATGACCAACCCCCTCCTCCTCAGCCTCTGCCTCGAGCATGTACTTGAAGGTTGGCGATGACCTCTTTGTCAGCATCCCAGGAGTGGCAAGCACCAGAGCGCCAATCGAAGGGGAGGTCTTTGACGAAGAGATCCTCACCGCTACCAGGCTCCAGGTTGTTGACGAACCGAGCATCAGCAGTGGTGGCTCCAAGGAGGACCAACTCCTTCAGGCCATGAGCGCTAACTTCCACAAGCTCCAAGCTCTCCATCGGGCTCGCAAGGAGAAGGTGGACTCCAGGATGGCAGCTATGGACAAGGCCGGGGCGGACTTCCAGGAGCGTGCCACCCAGATGAAAACCTGGTTTGACGAGGCTCAGGAAGATCTGAGGGCCTCCCAAATCCAATTGAGCGAGCGCCAGCGGGAGCTCCTTCTGAAGCAGGCCGATTTCAACAAGGCACAGGAGGCGACAAAGGCCAAGGTTGTCAAGGACGAGTCCGACCAGACGTAGCGCCGCATCTTGCTCGATGTCTAGGAGGAGGACTTGGTCGCTCGTGAGGCGGCGCTTGCCGCCACGCTTTGCACCAAGGATGAAGAGATCGAGAAGCTCGTTGCGCAGCGGACCCAAGACCTAGTGCAGAAGCACCAGGACGCGCTTGATGCCCTGGCCCTTGACCATGCCGGCAAACTGAAGGAGGCTGTCGAATGTGCTGAGGTGGTAGAGGCTACCAGGATTGAGCTAGCCGGCAAGGTGGAAAAGCTGGAGGCAGACCTGGCAAGGCTCACCCAAGAGATCTCCATGCTCAAGGACAACAGAGAGAAGGCTCTTTACAACCTGGCGGAGATGCAGACCACCGTATCTGACAAAACCAAGCTGCTCACAAGGCCAACGAGTCCATTTATGATCTGAAGCTGAAGCTGGACAGCCATGAGAAGATGCTCTCGGAGTCCTAGGCTCGTGAGTAGATCTTGGCCAAGGATCTCGCGAATGAGCAGCTGCTGCTGCAGACTGCCACCTCTTCCCACAACAAGCTCGTGGAGAGCATGAAGCTTTGGACCAGCCACCTTGTGGATGTCGCGGAGAAGCTCACCACGCAGCTGACTGCCATGGGCATGCCAAACTACATGTTCTGCCGCGAGGTGAACGTGGCCGAGAGCGCCAGGTTGTCCCTATTCTTCGAGCGCGTCCTTGACGCCCTGAAGCTGCTCCAATCCACCAGGGCAGCCTACCAGGCCGAGGAGTCCCGACAGCTTTGTCGGGACGCCTTGATCAAGGTGCTCACCAAGGTGGCACACTGGAACCCCAGCATTGACTTTGCTCAGGCGCTCGACAGCTTGCTGGAGGACGTCACTGAGGGAGTCCTGGATAAGGGGGTATCCGGATAGCCAGACTATATACTTTGGTCGGACTGTCGGACCGTGAAGATACAAGACTCAAGACTTTGTCCCGTGTCCGGATAGGACTCTCCTTTGCATGGAAGACAAGCTTTGCGATCCGGATGTTAGATCTCCTTCTTTGTAACCGACTCTGTATAACCCTAGCCCCCTCCGGTGTCTATATAAACTGGAGGGTTTAGTCCGTAGGACAAGAACAATCATAATCATCATAAGCTAGCTCCTAGGGTTTAGCCTCTATGATCTCGTGGTAGATCTACTCTTGTAATACTCATATCATCAAGATCAATCAAGCAGGAAGTAGGGTATTACCTCCATCGAGAGGGCCCGAACCTGGGTAAAACATCGTGTCCCCTGCCTCCTGTTACCATTAGCCTTAGACGCACAGTTCGGGACCCCCTACCCGAGATCCGCCGGTTTTGACACCGACATTGGTGCTTTCATTGAGAGTTCCTCTGTGTCGTCACTGCAAGGCTCGATGGCTCATCTCGTTGTCAAGGACAACATCACCTCTGGGGGAGCCCTGGCGGCAGGCCAAACTCTCCAACTAGGTGGCTTCGTCATGACCGCCCGATCGGCTGCCGCACCGACGATGACCTCTCGGGTCATCAAAAACAGCCTCCACATCAATTCGGAACTCGCCGAACAGATGGATCCAATGGAGCTCTCCTCCCTTAATGAGCTCTTGGATCACATCGCCGCTCTGGGAGTCGCTACAGACTATGATCTGATTGGGTTTAAACCCGACCAAAGGGATATCAAATCCCCACCGGTCACCCATGAGATAGCGGTAGTAGAAGAGCCACACATGGATTATCCCTCTACTTTGAGGACGAACTATGTCCGGATTGCCGAACTCTCTGAGCCGGATACCCGCTCGCGGGAGGAAATGACCCAGACTCCAGACATAGAATTGGGTAACGGGCCAGAAAAATTGGGCAACATCACGGAGTCCGAGCTGCCAAGCCCGCAAGGTCCTCTGCCCCTGGATGTCAAATCGGGATAGAATTCGGACTTAACTACGCCCGCCCACCCAGACTTATGTCGTCTTTCCCATATCATACAAGAGCCCCAAGAGACAGTACATCGCTACTGGGCTAGATTCCTCCTTGTGATAAACAGGGTCAAGGACTGTTGCGAGGAGGACGCAATCTCACTTTTTTGCAAAAATTGCACGAACAAAGGGATCCTCAATGTTATAAGTCACCATGACATAGTACACTTTGCTGACTTAGCAGCCATAGTACAGAAGTACTGTGCGATGGAAAGCGCCTGGAAAACCCAAACAGACTTCTGGGATAATCTAGCTCTCAATAAACCCTTCGTCCGAACTAAAAGGGCAAACTCTCATAAGTTACAAAATCCAATTCCCAAAAAACCAAAGCTCACTCCAGGGCGTGGAACCATATTGGAAGAATGGCTCAATGGGCCATGCAAAATTCACAGCACGCCAGATACTACGCCAACGCATAGCCTTAGAGCATCTTGGATACTCCGGCAGGTAGGGAAAAGCGGCGAGGATCTTCTTGTAAATCCTAAAGCAAAGCAACATCCCACCGAAAACAACAATGCGGTACTGACAGTCTTCGAGACTTTCGCCTCAAATAATAGGCGCAAGTGAGCTCATCGAAGTTTCGCTGACGTCCACCATGTGGCAAAAATAAACTCATGGAGCAACACTGCTATAACCTTCAGTGTCAGTGACGAACCTCAATTCCAAACAGTCCGGGCACCAGCCGCTTTGGTCCTTAGCCCAATCGTTGACGGCTTCCGGCTCACTAAAGTACTCATGGACGGCAGAAGCGGATTAAACCTGATCTATGAAGAAACCCTCAACAAGATGGAAATCGATAAAAGGCGCATTGAGCAAAGCAGCACAACCTTCAGGGGAATCATCCCTAGTCGAGAGGCACGGTGTGCGGGAAAAATCACACTGGATGTGGTATTCGGCACGCCGGAGAATTATAGGTCCAAAGAAATCACGTTCCAAGTGGCCTTGTTTGGCAGCGGATACCACGCCCTTTTAAGGCGGGACGCATTCACGAGCTTTCAAGCTATACCACATTACGGGTACATGAAGCTCAAAATACCCGCACCCAATGGAATCATCACTCTAGCCAGTGATCCGGATGTCGCACTCCGCGCCGAAAATAAAACCGCCGCACTAGCCCTCGAAGCATTATCCGAAGCCCTAGCGGCCTAAGAACTAACAACGCTGCGCGCCATAGTGGACAGAGACGACGTGATACTCGAAAAACGACCCAAGTCCACCTCATTCAAGCTCGTGGACGGGATAGTCAAATTCCAAGTCCATCCAACGGACCACACAAAGACAGCTTCCATCAGGACACAGTTGAGCCCCACAATGGACGCCGCACTGTGAGACTTCCTACGTGAGAATTGGGACATTTCCGCATGGCATCCTTCAGACATGCCGGGCATCCCACGCATGTTGGCTGAACATAGCCTCAATATACTGAAAGGATATAAGGCAGTTAGACAGACTCTTAAGCGCTTCTCCGAGCCTAAACGGCAAGTCATGGGAGAAGATCTAGCCAAGCTACTTGAGGCCGGATTCATCAGAGATATAAAGCATCCGGATTGGCTGGCAAATCTGGTAATGGTACCAAAGAAGGACAAATCCTGGCGCCTATGTGTCGATTTCAAAGACCTCAACAAGGCTTGCCCCAAGGATCCTTTCCCCCTCCCTCGCATCGACCAAATCATCGACGCCACCGCAGGGCACGACTCACTATGTTTCCTCGACGCATACTCCAGATACC
The DNA here is from genome assembly GCF_018294505.1 of Triticum aestivum. Taxonomy (NCBI): domain Eukaryota; kingdom Viridiplantae; phylum Streptophyta; class Magnoliopsida; order Poales; family Poaceae; genus Triticum; species Triticum aestivum. The sequence goes on along the minus strand of NC_057798.1, from coordinate 590,777,741 downwards.
ATCAAATAAAGATGGCGGAGTCCGACCAAGCCGCAACAGCCTTCATAACGCCATATGGTCCCTTCTGTTTCAACACTATGCCTTTCGGGCTCAAAAACACCGGCACAACCTATCAACGTATGATTCATACATGCCTGGAGAAGCAAATCGGCAAAATAGTGGAGGCATACATGGACGACGTGGTCATAAAAACAAGACATGTCGAAACTTTAATAGATGACTTGAGACTTACGTTCGACAACCTCCAAACATACGACATCAAGCTCAACCCGGAAAAATGTGTTTTCGGCATACCCTCCGGGAAGTTGCTCGGCTTCATCCTTTCCAATAGAGAAATCGAAGCAAATCTAGCGAAAATCCAAGATCTGTCGCAGTTGGCTATCCCAACAGACCTCAAGCATATCCAGAAGCTAACTGGATGCGTGGCTGCCTTAAGCCGCTTCTCTCCCGATTAGGAGAAAAGGCACTACCTCTTTACCGCCTTCTTTGACACACCGAACACTTCGAGTGGACGGATGCGGCCACAGCCGGACTGGATGAAATAAAGACCCTATTGGCCAGCAATCCAGTTCTGATCGCGCCAAATACTGGCGAACCTATGCTATTATACATAGCTGCAACACATCAGGTTGTAAGCGCAGTGCTCGTCGTCGAACGAGAGGCAGACGGATACAAGTTCCCGCTCCAAAAGCCGGTGTATTATGTGTCCACTATCCTCACTCCATGCAAATCCCGATACCCACACTATCAAAAGATAGCATACGCGGTATTCATGGCATCCCGGAAGCTATGACACTACTTTCAAGAGTGTTCGATTATGGTGGCCTCCAAAGTACCACTCAACGACATAATAAACAACCGCGATGCCACAGGACGAATTGCTAAGTGGGCTATCGAGCTCCTTCCGTTTGACATAACATACAAACCAAGGCGGGCCATTAAGTCGCAAGTACTGGCTGACTTTGTCGCCGAATGGACAGAAGCCGAACTCCCTAAAGAGTACGGTGTGTACTCCAGTTGGATCATGCACTTTGACGGCTCTAAAATGCAGGCCGGATTGGGAGGGGGTGTAGTCCTGACATCCCCCACCGGAGACACGGTCCAATACGTACTCCAAATATTATACATAGACTCCAACAATGCAACCGAATACGAGGCTTTGTTGCATGGTCTTCGGATGGCAGTCTCTATGGGCATTCAACGCCTAGAAGTGCGTGGGACTCGAACCTCACAATATCACAAGTAAATGGAGATTTTGATGCCAAGGATCTGAAAATGGCGGCCTACTGTAATGTCGTCCTCAAAATGTCAGCTCGGTTCGAGGGGCTCAAATTCCACCATGTGGCCCGAGAAAACAATCAAGCGGCGGATATCCTCGCCCGCATCGGCGCTAAACGTGACCCCGTCCCAACTAATATATTCTTGGAAAGGCTGTTCAAGGCATCCGTGGTATGGGAAGGGGAGTCCGGCAACCCCAGTCCGGCTCCGAATACAACCCCATATTCCGAACCATCTGACGTAATCGGGGGCTCCGCCACCGAAATAACACCTTCGGCCCATGAAATCATGGTTGTCATCGCCCCGTGGACCCAGCCCTTCTTGGCCTACCTGAATAGGCAAGAGCTCCCCGAGGACCAAAATGAAGCACGTTGTATTGTGCGGCGTTCCAATGCCTACAAAGTCCATGAGGGAGAGCTCTATAACAAAAGTGCCACCGGAGTGCTCCAAAGATGCATCTCCGAAGAGGAAGGGCGGCAACTCTTGGCTGAAATTCATGCCGGACTCGGCGGGCACCACGCTGCGGCCCGGGTACTTGTCAGCAAAGCCTTCCGTATAGGTTTTTATTGGCTGACAGCATGGGCAGACGAACAGGACCTTGTCCAGCATTGCGTCGGTTGCCAGCTCTTCGCCAATCAGAGCCATATGCCCCCCACCGCTCTCCAAACAATCCCCATAACTTGGCCCTTCGCGGTCTGGGGGCTGGATATGGTCGGACCTCTTAAAGGGGGAAGCCATAAGAAAAAATACTTATTAGTCATGGTGGACAAGTTCACCAAATGGATAGAAGCCAAACCAGTTAAAACGGCCGAATCCGGACCAGTGATATACTTCATATCAGGGGTTGTACACCGTTACGGTGTCCCTCACAGCATCATCACTAACAATGGCTCAAACTTCATAGCCGATGAAGTGAAAACTTGGTGCGACAACATGGGCATTAAGCTCGATTACGCCTCTGTCTATCATCCCCAAACAAACGGCCAGGTCGAACGTGCAAATGGTCTCATCATGAGCGGCATCAAATCCAGGCTAGTGCGATCCTTGACAGAATCATACACGCACTGGGTCGAGGAGCTCGACTCCGTACTCTGGGGGCTGCAGACCATGCCGAATCGTACCACCGTATATACACCATTTTTATGGTGTACGGCGCAGAAGCAGTACTACCCTGCGACATAATCCATGACTCACCTCGCGTGCGCATGTACGAAGAGTTGGAAGCCGAGCTAGATCGGCAGGACAACTTAGATGCCCTGGAGGAGGAGCGCGACGTTGCAAAAGCCCGTTCCGCATTCTATCAGCAGCAGGCTCGAAGGTATCAAAGCAGAGAAGTGCGGGCCAAAACTTATAAAGTTGGCGAACTTGTTCTACGCCTACCAGAGAAGAAGAAGGACAAGCTCAAACCCAAGTGGGAGGGCCCGTTCATCATTGATAAAGTTCTCACTGGAAGAGCGTACCGCCTGCATAATGCATCTGATAATGGACTCGAGCCGAACCCATGGAACGCGGCCAGACTCCGGAGATTCTACGCCTAGTGCCGAACTCAGTGTTCGTCTCCTTACCCCGCTCTTTTAATTATGTTCCCCCTTTTCCTTTCTCGCCTTTTTTACCTTCATCACACAATGTATTAAATACAGTGCAGATGCTCGGATCACTCCGGCCGCACTATGTGTGCTCACCATACCTGGGGGCTTCCTATACGGAAGCTAAATATAATTATTTTTATGGCTTCCTGCCTACCACATATGTGTCCTTTTTCCATAGGTGCCTTTTCTTCACCATTATATGCATCGATATGACTTAAGATGTGGCCATGCTGGGTTGCCTGGCTCTTGTGTTTATGCCCTACATTCCCGTTAATTCGGCTTGGGCATAAGGGGAGCACCTCTGCGATTGTTACTGCTGGTTCAGCCAGATGTGTACCTCAGACTGGGTGAAGCCGAAAGCTAGCGTTCTTAAGGGAATATTCTGTCACATCCCTAGCTTCTGGTAATGCACTAGGCTAGACCTCTTGTGAGCATCATGTTTTATTTCAAATGAAATTTGAATTGAGGATTTTTCAAAGCCTCAGAAACCTCTAAAAATAACCAACAATTAAATCTTCTCAAATGTGTCCAAGAAAATGTTCCTGTTATTCCATGGAAATATTGGTGAGAGGTAAAATTTAAACCAATATTTTTGGAGTCACAGAGATAATTATTTTGGTCATTTGATTTAATCCAATAACTATTTGCTTTGGAATTATATTTAATATATATTAAATATGACTCCAATAATTCTGGAAGTTTGTGAGTGGCTTTGTATATATCTTAGCAAGCCACATAAAAATTTACAGAATTTATTTAAATGATTTAGTTGCTAAACTAAATCAAATCAAACTACAGAAAATAGAAAACAGAAGTAAAATAGGAAAAACAGAGAGAGGGAGAGAAACATTACCTGCAGCCCACCTGGGCCACCTACCTGGCCCATCTCCCCTGGCCGGCCCAGCCCACCTCCTCCCCCTTGTCATCTTCCTCCCCTCGCACCGAAGCAGCTCGGTGGCGAGCGCCGATGCCGCCTCGGCCACCTCCTGCTTCCACCGAGGCGTTCCCGAGCCTCCCCCTCACGCCACGCACTTCCCCTCGCCCCTGCACCTCCCCTCTCTTCCCCTGGACCCCGTTCCCTCTCTCCCGCGTCCTCATCCTCTCCCCGGAACACTCTCCCCCCCCTCCTCTGTTATCCTCACCGAGCGGAGCCCCTCGCCGCCGCTCGCCATAACCACGGCCACCGGGCCTCCCTCGCTCCCCCGACTAGCCCAGAGGCTCCGCCTCGACCCCCTCTTCCCTCTCCACCGACCCACAGCTCCCCGGAAGCCCTGCATCGCCGCCACGTCGCCGTTCCCCTCTTCGGGCTCCGACCATCGTCGCCGTCAAATTTGCCGTCTCCAGCGCGTCCCCGAGCCCGCTAACCATCCCTGCAGCTCCGCGGTGAGCCCCCGAGTCGTTTCCCCCTTCTCCCCTGGTCTCGTTCGATCTCTAGCTCCTTCTTCCACCACGGCCGAAGCTCGCCGCCGCCGTGCCTCGTCGCCGTCGTGGCCAGAGCCACTGGAGCTCCCACCTGAGTGCACCATCGTACTCAGCACGATCACATGAACCCGTAGACACCCACAACGCCCCCTCCCGTGCTCTGTAACGCCACCCTGAGTTTGCCCGAGCTCCGGCAGCCGCAAAAGAGCTCGCCGCCGGCAGCTCCGGCCACCCCAGCCTCCGCCACCGCCACCGTTGGATGCGCCACTCCACCCTCTCCCCGTAGCTGCTCCCTGCGCGCCAAAAGAGCCCCTGTAGTTGGTTTCCGACGCGCACCACCGCGTCTGGCCTCGCCGGCGTCAAGCCGCCGGTGGGTCTGACCCACGTTGACCACGGCGGGACCCCCCCCCCTCTGGGTCGATGACAGGTGGGGCCAGCCCCCCCCCTGTTAATTAGTTTAGTTATTTTATTTTAACTACCCCCCCCTCTGCTGACACTGACAGGTGGGCCCCCGCCATCAGGTGATTAGCTTAAGCTAATCACCACCTAATCTAACCCCAGAGCCACTGACATGTGGGCCCTAGTGCCCTAATCTTTAATTAAATTAAACTAACCCCCCCTGTCTAACCTGTGTCACTGACGTGTGGCCCCCACACGTCAGGTTTGACTCTGAGCGCCCAGTTGACCTGCTGACGTCACTGTGACGTGGGGCTGACGCAATAAGTATTTTCTGGATTTAAAAATAATCAGGAAATTCCAGAAAATGCCCTAAACTTCTAAAAATCATAGAAATTCAACCGTAACTCCAAATTAAATAATTTATATATGAAAAATTATCAGAAAAATTCAAGGAATCCATCTGTACCATTTTCATGCATGTTAGAACAACTTATAGCTGCTGTTTAGCACAAATCATATAAAGGGCATTTATTAATCACATATGGAGCTTGAATTTGAATCTTGGATTCAAACCAACTTCATTTAATCTGTTGCTAGTTGCATTAGCTCAAAACACATTCATTTTGCCATGTTATGATCATGCATCATATTGTGCATTGCATTGATTGTGTTCCCTTCTGTGTTGCCGGTATTTGTCCCCTCTCGATAGACGTGATACCGATGATGTGATCGTTGACACTGATGAAGACTCAGTGTTATCTTCAGAAGTGCCAGGCAAGCAAAACCCCCTTGTTCATTCCGATACAATCCTACTCTCTCGCTCCTGCTCTCTTTTAATGCATTAGGACAACACCGATTCAACGGTTACTTGCTGCGGTAGCTGAACCCCTTTATCCTCTGCATGACCTGTCATTCCACAGTAAATAGATGAAACCCACTAGCATGAGTAGGAGTTGTTTGAGCCCTATTGTGCCTACTCATTCATGATTGTTTGTCATGCCTGCTACTGCTTAGAGTCGAGTCAGGTCTGATTCATCGGGGATGAATCAGAGGCGTGTGAACCTGTCCTACTGTGTGTGAGCTAAGTGTGTGAACACGATTTGGTAAAGGTAGCGGTGAGAGGCCATGTAGGAGTACATGGTGGGTTGTCTCATTGCAGCCGTCCTCAGGAACTGAGTTCTGTGTTGGTGATCCATGATTCAGCTACTACCACGCATTGGGCCCGAAACCAATGGACCCTCTCGGCTTCTTAATCACCCTTGTCCTCTGTCCAGGAGTTGCAAGTAGTTTCTGGTGTTTGTAGTATGCTGGAAGCCGTGCGCAGCGCTGACCGTAGGGGTGGGCTGTGATGCGGTAGGCACGTGGCCGGGTAAACCGGGCGCCCGTTTGGTGTCACGGAACCCTGTTCACATCGTTTGGGGCTGTGAGCGAAACTCCGGCCGGATCTCCTCATGGATGGAACCCGAATAGGCGATAAACCTGGACTACAGACTTAGGTGATTAGGTAGGTCGTGGCCGACACCCACGTTGGGCTTCCGCTTGAAGGTTGCCGAGTACATGTCGTGTAAACGGCGGTAAGTGGTGAGAGCGTGTGTGAAGAAGTACACCCCTGCAGGGTTAACATCATCTATTCGAATAGCCGTGTCCGCGGAAAAGGACTTCTGGGTTGCTTATATCAGTTCATAGACAAGTGAAAGTGGATACTCTAAAATACGCAAGATAAGCGTGAGTGCTATGGATGGCGTTCTCGTAGGGAGACGGGAGCAGATACATAGTGGTGTATTGATATGGTGAATATGTGGACTCGTGTGCGCCACCTCAAAAGAGTTACTCGCGGTCGTAGTTTAGGATAGCCACCGAGTCAAAGCTGGCTTGCTGCAGTTAAACCCCACCACCCCTTTGTTGATAATGATGCATATGTAGATAGTTCCGATGTAAGTCTTGCTGGGTACATTTGTACTCACGTTTGCCTATTTTATGTTTTTGCAGAGAGACTTCGGTCTCGCTAGTAGTTCCGCGTGGACTTCGACGTTTAGCTTGTTACCTCAGCTACGATCTTGTGCCCTCGGCAGGATCTGATAGATAGTCAGGCTTCTCAGCCTTTTTCATTTATAGATGTCTGTACTCAGACATGATAGCTTCCGCTTGTGCTTTGACTTGTATGCTCTGAATGTTGGGTCGTGAGACCCCTGTTTGTAATATCTCGCTCCTCGGAGCCTATTGAATAAAATACTTGAGTTGTAGAGTCATGTTGTGATGCCATGTTGTATTTGCACATATCGAGCATATTGTGTGTATGTTATTGAAATGCTTGGTATGTGTGGGATCTGACAACCTAGTTGTTTATCCTTAGTAGCCTCTCTTACCGGGAAATGTGTCCTAGTGTTTCCACCGAGCCATGGTAGCTTGCTACTACCCCGGAACACTTAGGCTGGCCGGCATGTGTCCTTCTTCGTTCCTGTGTCTGTCCCTTCGGGGAAATGTCACGCGATGAATACCGGAGTCCTGTTAGCCCGCTATAGCCCGGTTCACCGGAGTCCTGCTAGCCCAGTGCTACAGCCTGGTTTCACTCGCTGATGACCGACACGTTCGATGCTGGGTCATGGATGCCTGTCCCTGTAAGTCTGTGCCACTTTGGGTTTACGATTAGCCATGTCAGCCCGGGCTCCTTATCATATGGATGCTAGCGACACTGTCATATACGTGTGCCAAAAGGCGCAAACGGTCCCGGGCTAAGGTAAGACGACACCCGTGGGAATACCGTGCGTGAGGCCGCAAAGTGATATGAGGTGTTACATGCTAGATCGATGTGGCATTGAGTCGGGGTCCTGACAGCGTTGGTATCAGAGCTTGACTGCCTGTAGGATTACCAAGCCAAACTGGTCGAAGTTGAGTCTAGAAATTCTTTAGTTATATAAGGGAATTGATTGTGGGATGGAACGTAAGGCTCTTTTTACTCCTTATACCTCATGGCCTTCTGATCTGAGTCATCATCTTCTCTTCTACGGGGATTAAGAACTAGGCTATCTCTTCTTTCCATCAGGATCACGTGTTACTAATCCGTAGACTTATAGATTGTTCGATTTAAGCTTGAGTCCAGTTCCTACTACTTCTGTATGTTAACTGATGATCTCGAAACCTTGATATTGTGCTTCTGAGTGGTTATGCCACCATTTTTTGTGATTGTCTCAAATCTTTTGAGCATTTACAGCCGTTATGCTGTCCGAGTCATCCCAGGTTTCTAAGTAGTCTGATGCATTTGCAAATCCTTTCTTCCCGTTTCAATGTTCCCATAGGCCAGATTAACCACACTAATCAGTGAGTTGAGGTACTCCGTTACCTTGACATATATGTTGGAGATATTATTATGACCCTAGGTGTTTTAGGGAGTCACCTAGTAATCTAGCAATGATTTGTGATCCCAGTGTGATGATTCTGGCTTTCATTCTCGAAAGCATCCCGTGATGCTACTTAGTAATAGGTATTCTGTTCCTGGGTTCTTGAACCCGAGATTCACTCTGCCTACTTCATGTTGATAGTAATTGCTTATGCCTTTAGGATATCAGTAACCTTTGCGATAGTCCTTGAGGTCCGTGGTATCTTCTTCTTCCAAATACCATGAACTACTTATGGCAGAAGTTCCTCGTTGAACTGAAATATCACAACAGGATTATTCTTGAGGAGTTCTCCATTCATAAATCGTGACTCTGCCAGTTCTACTTTTCTGCATGGGTTATCCGGAAGAATTATGTTGAACTTGGATCGACATACTAATCTATGCATCCACAACTCAGAAAGTTATATGTTCCTTTGAGTTGTCCCTCTTTAGTTGTCTACTAACCCTCGTCTATCAATTGATAGTCAAGAGTATGTGTGCGTTCGTTTATCGATGCCTATTACTCTTGTGGTCCGTCAAGCCATTCTATCGCGGAATGACTAGGAGAAACAAACTCCAGTACCTCTTCCATATCTAGGATTGGGTCAAAGCAATTGTGCTCCGCAGATCAAAATGCCAGCCCAGCTTTTGATTCTGTTCTACCCTGAAGTATTACCGTCTTTATGTCAGGATTTTCATGAGAATTGCACCGGCTCTTGTGAATTCTTGATGTAGTGATACTTCTCGCCATTATTATTCATCCCTCGGTTCCGTGTTGTCGCAACCGGAATGCCGACAAGTGAATCGTGATGTGTGAACTCAATACTCCTAGCAACCTTGTTGCTTGGTAGTTAATGGGCAATAATTTCATTCTTAGCGTGCTGGTTTTGAATCATCATTCTAAGGTTGATCATGCTACCTAGTCCTTGTTCTCGGTGCACTCCTCGATCGATGAGTTAGGATTATTCAAATCTTCGCTCTATTGATCATATCGTCTTGCCTCAAAAGGCAAGATTGTTCTCGAGCTTAGCAACATATCGGTGGTTCGTGATTTTCCGAATATCTTCTCGGAAGTATTACCAGGTTGTTCCCTGACTGTTGTGTTGGGCTCGTGATCAAGTTGGTTTCTTGTGAACCACCCTTTCTCCAAGAATCCGTGTTGGATACCCCTGAGCTAGTTGGTTAAGCTATGCATCAACTTGGAGAGTTGGAAGATAGAAGCTTGTCCGATTTAGTTCATCTTAAGGGATATCCTGTGTGTGTGTGTTGAAGAGAGATGATATCTTCATCGATTGGTCCCTATGATCAGTTGCTGGACCTATTGTCTTATCAATCCTTTGATTTGAGTGTGGGCTATCGTCAAATCAAATCAGAACCAACGATATCCGTAATGTTGTCTTACTCGTGGTTTTTCCTCGAGCATACACCATTACATCTTTGGCCTGACCAATGCTATCACTTGTTCACTTAACTATGGAATTCCTTTTAAAAGGAAACCCAGATGAATTGTTGTTGAGCCCATTGACAACATCCTTATCTCCTCCATGATTTTGTTGAACATTAAGCTAGTGTTGGAAACTCTTGAAAGCATTTTCTTCATGCTAGCTCATGAAGTATTTGTTTGATGAAAGGAGTGACTTCCTCTTGTACACGTGCATTTGGTGAAAGTTGCCGCCGTGGATTTGAGAAAGTTAGTTTTGCTTCCTCTGGAATCATCCCAATTCAGTCATGCATACATGCAAAGTATTCTGTGGTCTGGAGACTTGCAACCTTCATTCCATATGTGTTCCGAGCACACCAAGCCACTGATTGATTTGTTCAAGGAGAAGAAGTTCCTTCTTAAGAGCATGCCTTATGCAAGGATTTTATATCCTCGTCGATGGTTCCCCCTCCTGAACTCGGTAGTGTTTTATTATAAGACTACTTTGTGGTCATGCTTGTCTTGGACAACGTGTTCACATGTTTGTAGCAGAACCAGCTCATGTTTTGGAGCTTGCTATCGTAGTTCATCTCCCGAGAATCCCGCAACGTCATCTCGTCGATTTGTGTTGCAAACTTTCATTTTTCTTCCTAGACTCGATGAGTCTGGAATATCCTGACACCAACCAGATCTGAATCTCAGGCAGATATGATGGTTTGGAACATTTCCCAAGAACTATAATATTGGTCCCTTGATAACCGGCAAGGTGGATGTCGTGGCCAACACACCCATCCGGTAGACCTATTATTATAATATCTTGATTGAGGAAGTTGGCCACCTCCCCATAGGGATTTCGTAGGATTTACTCCCTAGTTGCCCCTATGGATTTTGAGATCCCGAAGTCCGACCTTTTTACTTGATGTCCTAGATACCAGACCATTTCTATGAATGGGTTACACTAGCACATCAAGGAGAACATTAGAAGCGGAGTGCTAAATGTCTCTCGGTCGATCATCCAGATTTCGTTCCCTTGGCCTCGCTAAGATGAAATCTGAGAAAGTGTTATCCTCCTTTGCATCTGCATCGTCCATCGCTATTCATCATGGTAGTATGTTGTGTTGTCAGCACCCTTGACGCGGTTGTTGATAAAACCTTGACGATTGTGGAAATGCTCAAGTTCTTGAGAGCACGCACAAGCGCTACGTGTTATCATCGGCTCTAACTGGGATTCCTCTCAGTTTCCTCGGAAATGCTATGACCTTTCAAACCGTGAATTCACTCTCTATTGTTGGGTTCTTCCCCAGTTACCAGAATCATTCCCAGCATTTGCATTTTGTTCCCAGCTTGCACCGCCAATGTGCCATTCTACCATGGGTCTCTTCCATTTCCGGTGGTAAGCAAATTCATCCATTACGTTGTCTTCAACAAGGTAATCCACATCATCCATTCTAGCCCGAGTATGCCATTCTACCGACCCCCGCCAATCGGTTGCTGTGATTTGCCTTAGACTGATATAGAGATTCTCAATGAACTCTATATCAAAGGTAATTCTTTTTGCCACTTAAGAGGGATATATATCTACGAGTCACCATCCCTAAGGTGCATCATTATGGTGTCATGTCAACTTAACTCCTCGCTACGTGGACAATCGTTTACCACCCTCTTAAGCGTGAAATTATTGTCTACCTAGTGCACCTTCGTCATCCGTCTCTTTCCACCCCTCTTGATGTGTAACTCGTGTCTCAACCCGAGAGATGGTCCTATGTCTCATTCCGTGAGTTGTTCGATCTTAGAGAAGATCGACCCTTCTAGAGTCTCCTTCCCTCCAGGTCATGTTGGCAGGATTTCTCAGAGCAAGACGACAAGGCAAAGATGGTGTTCAAATCAACGTTCATTTGAAGTGCAACCTGGATCGTGAAGATTGTACTAGTTTCCGTTTCCCCTTCATCCTACCCTACGCTTGAATCTCGAGACGAGATTCTTGTTTAGTGGGGGTGAGTTGTCACATCCCTAGCTTCTGGTAATGCACTAGGCTAGACCTCTTGTGAGCATCATGTTTTATTTCAAATGAAATTTGAATTGAGGATTTTTCAAAGCCTCAGAAACCTCTAAAAATAACCAACAATTAAATCTTCTCAAATGTGTCCAAGAAAATGTTCCTGTTATTCCATGGAAATATTGGTGAGAGGTAAAATTTAAACCAATATTTTTGGAGTCACAGAGATAATTATTTTGGTCATTTGATTTAATCCAATAACTATTTGCTTTGGAATTATATTTAATATATATTAAATATGACTCCAATAATTCTGGAAGTTTGTGAGTGGCTTTGTATATATCTTAGCAAGCCACATAAAAATTTACAGAATTTATTTAAATGATTTAGTTGCTAAACTAAATCAAATCAAACTACAGAAAATAGAAAACAGAAGTAAAATAGGAAAAACAGAGAGAGGGAGAGAAACATTACCTGCAGCCCACCTGGGCCACCTACCTGGCCCATCTCCCCCGGCCGGCCCAGCCCACCTCCTCCCCCTTGTCATCTTCCTCCCCTCGCACCGAAGCAGCTCGGTGGCGAGCGCCGATGCCGCCTCGGCCACCTCCTGCTTCCACCGAGGCGTTCCCGAGCCTCCCCCTCACGCCACGCACTTCCCCTCGCCCCTGCACCTCCCCTCTCTTCCCCTGGACCCCGTTCCCTCTCTCCCGCGTCCTCATCCTCTCCCCGGAACACTCTCCCCCCCTCCTCTGTTATCCTCACCGAGCGGAGCCCCTCGCCGCCGCTCGCCATAACCACGGCCACCGGGCCTCCCTCGCTCCCCCGACTAGCCCAGAGGCTCCGCCTCGACCCCCTCTTCCCTCTCCACCGACCCACAGCTCCCCGGAAGCCCTGCATCGCCGCCACGTCGCCGTTCCCCTCTTCGGGCTCCGACCATCGTCGCCGTCAAATTTGCCGTCTCCAGCGCGTCCCCGAGCCCGCTAACCATCCCTGCAGCTCCGCGGTGAGCCCCCGAGTCGTTTCCCCCTTCTCCCCTGGTCTCGTTCGATCTCTAGCTCCTTCTTCCACCACGGCCGAAGCTCGCCGCCGCCGTGCCTCGTCGCCGTCGTGGCCAGAGCCACTGGAGCTCCCACCTGAGTGCACCATCGTACTCAGCACGATCACATGAACCCGTAGACACCCACAACGCCCCCTCCCGTGCTCTGTAACGCCACCCCGAGTTTGCCCGAGCTCCGGCAGCCGCAAAAGAGCTCGCCGCCGGCAGCTCCGGCCACCCCAGCCTCCGCCACCGCCACCGTTGGATGCGCCACTCCACCCTCTCCCCGTAGCTGCTCCCTGCGCGCCAAAAGAGCCCCTGTAGTTGGTTTCCGACGCGCACCACCGCGTCTGGCCTCGCCGGCGTCAAGCCGCCGGTGGGTCTGACCCACGTTGACCACGGCGGGACCCCCCCCCCTCTGGGTCGATGACAGGTGGGGCCAGCCCCCCCCCCCTGTTAATTAGTTTAGTTATTTTATTTTAACTACCCCCCCCCCTCTGCTGACACTGACAGGTGGGCCCCCGCCATCAGGTGATTAGCTTAAGCTAATCACCACCTAATCTAACCCCAGAGCCACTGACATGTGGGCCCTAGTGCCCTAATCTTTAATTAAATTAAACTAACCCCCCCCCCTGTCTAACCTGTGTCACTGACGTGTGGCCCCCACACGTCAGGTTTGACTCTGAGCGCCCAGTTGACCTGCTGACGTCACTGTGACGTGGGGCTGACGCAATAAGTATTTTCTGGATTTAAAAATAATCAGGAAATTCCAGAAAATGCCCTAAACTTCTAAAAATCATAGAAATTCAACCGTAACTCCAAATTAAATAATTTATATATGAAAAATTATCAGAAAAATTCAAGGAATCCATCTGTACCATTTTCATGCATGTTAGAACAACTTATAGCTGCTGTTTAGCACAAATCATATAAAGGGCATTTATTTAATCACATATGGAGCTTGAATTTGAATCTTGGATTCAAACCAACTTCATTTAATCTGTTGCTAGTTGCATTAGCTCAAAACACATTCATTTTGCCATGTTATGATCATGCATCATATTGTGCATTGCATTGATTGTGTTCCCTTCTGTGTTGCCGGTATTTGTCCCCTCTCGATAGACGTGATACCGATGATGTGATCGTTGACACTGATGAAGACTCAGTGTTATCTTCAGAAGTGCCAGGCAAGCAAAACCCCCTTGTTCATTCCGATACAATCCTACTCTCTCGCTCCTGCTCTCTTTTAATGCATTAGGACAACACCGATTCAACGGTTACTTGCTGCGGTAGCTGAACCCCTTTATCCTCTGCATGACCTGTCATTCCACAGTAAATAGATGAAACCCACTAGCATGAGTAGGAGTTGTTTGAGCCCTATTGTGCCTACTCATTCATGATTGTTTGTCATGCCTGCTACTGCTTAGAGTCGAGTCAGGTCTGATTCATCGGGGATGAATCAGAGGCGTGTGAACCTGTCCTACTGTGTGTGAGCTAAGTGTGTGAACACGATTTGGTAAAGGTAGCGGTGAGAGGCCATGTAGGAGTACATGGTGGGTTGTCTCATTGCAGCCGTCCTCAGGAACTGAGTTCTGTGTTGGTGATCCATGATTCAGCTACTACCACGCATTGGGCCCGAAACCAATGGACCCTCTCGGCTTCTTAATCACCCTTGTCCTCTGTCCAGGAGTTGCAAGTAGTTTCTAGTGTTTGTAGTATGCTGGAAGCCGTGCGCAGCGCTGACCGTAGGGGTGGGCTGTGATGCGGTAGGCACGTGGCCGGGTAAACCGGGCGCCCGTTTGGTGTCACGGAACCCTGTTCACATCGTTTGGGGCTGTGAGCGAAACTCCGGCCGGATCTCCTCATGGATGGAACCCGAATAGGCGATAAACCTGGACTACAGACTTAGGTGATTAGGTAGGTCGTGGCCGACACCCACGTTGGGCTTCCGCTTGAAGGTTGCCGAGTACATGTCGTGTAAACGGCGGTAAGTGGTGAGAGCATGTGTGAAGAAGTACACCCCTGCAGGGTTAACATCATCTATTCGAATAGCCGTCTCCGCTGAAAAGGACTTTTGGGTTGCTTATATCAGTTCATAGACAAGTGAAAGTGGATACTCTAAAATACGCAAGATAAGCGTGAGTGCTATGGATGGCGTTCTCGTAGGGAGACGGGAGCGGATACATAGTGGTGTATTGATATGGTGAATATGTGGACTCGTGTGCGCCACCTCAAAAGAGTTACTCGCGGTCGTAGTTTAGGATAGCCACCGAGTCAAAGCTGGCTTGCTGCAGTTAAACCCCACCACCCCTTTGTTGATAATGATGCATATGTAGATAGTTCCGATGTAAGTCTTGCTGGGTACATTTGTACTCACGTTTGCCTATTTTATGTTTTTGCAGAGAGACTTCGGTCTCGCTAGTAGTTCCGCGTGGACTTCGACGTTTAGCTTGTTACCTCAGCTACGATCTTGTGCCCTCGGCAGGATCTGATAGATAGTCAGGCTTCTCAGCCTTTTTCATTTATAGATGTCTGTACTCAGACATGATAGCTTCCGCTTGTGCTTTGACTTGTATGCTCTGAATGTTGGGTCGTGAGACCCCTGTTTGTAATATCTCGCTCCTCGGAGCCTATTGAATAAAATACTTGAGTTGTAGAGTCATGTTGTGATGCCATGTTGTATTTGCACATATCGAGCATATTGTGTGTATGTTATTGAAATGCTTGGTATGTGTGGGATCTGACAACCTAGTTGTTTATCCTTAGTAGCCTCTCTTACCGGGACATGTCTCCTAGTGTTTCCACCGAGCCATGGTAGCTTGCTACTGCTCCGGAACACTTAGGCTGGCCGGCATGTGTCCTTCTTCGTTCCTGTGTCTGTCCCTTCGGGGAAATGTCACGCGATGAATACCGGAGTCCTGTTAGCCCGCTACAGCCCGGTTAACCGGAGTCCTGCTAGCCCAGTGCTACAGCCTGGTTTCACTCGCTGATGACCGACACGTTCGATGCTGGGTCATGGATGCCTGTCCCTGTAAGTCTGTGCCACTTTGGGTTTACGATTAGCCATGTCAGCCCGGGCTCCTTATCATATGGATGCTAGCGACACTGTCATATACGTGTGCCAAAAGGCGCAAACGGTCCCGGGCTAAGGTAAGACGACACCCGTGGGAATACCGTGCGTGAGGCCGCAAAGTGATATGAGGTGTTACATGCTAGATCGATGTGGCATTGAGTCGGGGTCCTGACATATTCGGTCGGTGAACAAAAGATATTTCTTTCGTTTATTACAACGTGAATCCCAAGATGTTTTGTATCCTGCATTTCTGTTAGTAGTTCGGACATGCACATCGATGCATGCGTACCTAGGGAAAGGAACCCCTAACGGAACTATTCTCCCTGGAAGATGTTTCTTACTACCCATGTAATATAACATAACTAGTTGGGTACTTGTCTGTTCAAGCACTTATGACCCCTACGCCTGGTTTCCACGCATACCCCGGTTTTGCATAACTGAGCGGGTATTCGGATACACCCCGGACTGTCGGATCCGGGGGCTGAAGTGAAAAGGTCCGCCATGACAAAAGATTTTTTATCCGGCTAGGGACTACATATGTCCATTGAATTACATAGTCACTTGGACTGGCTACATTCTTCCTCTATACCATCCAATAGGCTATCTAGCTTGCAATCCTGTTGGGAATACTTTGCGGCTAACGCAACCTGGTCATACACCAGACTCACGAGAATCTCTTGCCCATCTGGCCCGGCGGTCCGACTTCGGCCATATGGTTCGGGTCAATCTTGGTGTATCGCGTCTTCACCATGGACCAAGCTTCCCTGGCACCTTGTCGGCAGGCTGATACCTTCCATAACCGGAAGCGCCGCCATGCTCCTTGGAGCATGTCCACGAGCGCCCCCATGTCTCCTGGCAGGGAAGCGGATGGCCACAAGGCCTGGGCAATACCCTGCATCACCAATCGAGCTCATCCGCGCAGTTGAGAGAGATCTTGCAACAAATCGCCTGCGGACCCGGGCATCTCCTCTTCAGGACGGCCCGTTAGCATACCTATAGATATAAACTCTTTTAATATGCTTCCTCGCTGAATTGTACTGTAGTTCGTTTAGGCACTTACCATAAATGCCGTGACAAAGCCTCATGTTCTCCTTCACGGAGTCCGCAAGTTGAGCTCGAACATCTGCTAATTCGACGCCATCCGGACGTTGGCATCTTGGAGATTGTTTTTCTCCTGCCTAACCTGCGTAAGCACACACTCTCCGGCCTTTAGTTGTCTTTGGAGATGTGAATCACCATCTTTTACGATCTCCGGATTCTCCCCGGGATTGTCTGCAGAATTTTCTGTTAGACTTATAAAGCAAGCCAACTACTAACTGGTATATTTCCTTAAAATTTCTCTATTGAGGCAAATGTTACCAGATGAGGCCTTTTGGGATTCCTCTAGTTTGGCAACCGCGGCCCTCAGCTGGGTCTTGCACTCCTCTAGCTCTTGAGACAAATGGGTATTCTTATCTACAAGAACCTGTGCATACAATGATCCTTAAATCAGTTATTCCAACTGTTTCAAGTCTCAGGGGCTACTGCTATACATGCTTATCAAATTTTCTTACCCGTATATCTTTCGCATACTGGTCCGTCGCTCGGGCGAGCACGTCTTGGGCAGCTCGGATGTATGCGTCTCCCGAATTGAAGGCATTGAATGCCTCTTCGGAAAAGATACCATTGCGAAGTACGGCCCATCAGTGCCGGTGATTCATGGCGCTCTCTAGTTCGGAATTTGTGGTGGAGAGCCTATCCGCATCCTCTGTCCGAGGACAATTCGGCATTGGCCCCTCATTGGCCTCCTGTCTCGAAGTCGGTTCTGGAATCCAGCTAGTAGAGGCGTGACCGGCAGGATCTTCGGATATAGTCCAGCGACTACTCTTTCTGCCAGGACACGAAGGACGCTGTTACATTTCAAACACGATAATCATAGAGCAGGTTTTAACTATACCTCTGTGACGGCGTTTCAACCCTAACTGCCTTCCTCTTGAGCCTGCCTGGCCCGGGTGCCCTTTGCTGATGAGCCCCCAGGGGCTCGGCACCGCATTCCAATGGTCGTCTCTATAAAAATAAGATATTCGTGCATAAGGCATTGCATAAGGAAGGAATCCTCTTTAGAAAGCTTCAGCTTTTCTTACACGCGACGCATGGAGCAGTCCGGGATAATCGGCGATAATAGCCACCAAAGTGTCATCGCGGCTTGCCTGATAAAATGTCCCATCGACAAGCTCCACATATATATCCGGATCTTCTTCAAGTCCAGGGTCGAGGGCCCGGCCAGGATCCTCTGGCTGCGGAGGAGGGCTGTTGAACTCTTTCACGGCCTGCCTCAGTTCCTGCTTAGAAATATCAAGGTAAATGATTGTGATGAAGGACGCAAGGATGGATAGAGTTGAGTAAAGAGTAATGGCTCACCCAGCTTGGGGGGTTGTACATGGAAAATCCATCCCGAAGTTTGATGCGGAGGAACTCCACTTCTTCTCCTTTATATAAATCGGACAGTATTCTCGCCAGAGCAGTGGCAGAGTCTGGACCTTTACGACCACATCGGACGGCATCGTCTTCCCTGTTGAAGTGCCACATGGGCTCCCCCCGATATTGAAGTGGCTGCACCCCCCGCATTATGCATATTGATATAACCTCGACTATTGTCAGTCCTGATTTGGCAAGTGTCTTTATCCTGCTCATCGGGAAGTGGACTTCTCAGGTATCTTCCTCCTGGGGGCTCCGAGGGCGCCGACTTCGGCGTTTCTTTAGCGGAGCGTTATTAAACTCGGGGAGGCCCGTCCGGATTGGATCCGAAAGGGTAACGTCATCTACATAAAACCACTCCAAGGGCCAGTCTTCGGATGCCTTCTTTGGAGTGCCGGACAGGTATCCGGTCTGGGTGACGCGCCATATTTCGGCTCCGCCCACTTGATATATAGATTCCCCCTGATTGCGAGGGACAAGGCAGAATAACTTCTTCCATGACTCGAAGTGAGCCTCGCAGCCCAGGAATAATTCACAAAGGGTGACGTATCCTGTGATGTGCAGCACGGAGGCGGGGGTAAAGTTGTGCAACTGGAGGCCATAGAACTCCAGGAGCCCGCGAAGGAATGGGTGGATTGGAAACCTGATGCCTCTTAGCAAATATGGGATGAGGCATACTCGCTCCCCCTGAGATGGGTTAGGAGAACTATCCGCTTGTGCCCCGCCATTGTAGGTGGCTACTCCGGCTCGGACGGGGACCATGTACACTGGTGGAAGAAACCCTTGGGTCTGCAACTCAACTAAGCGGCTGTGGGGGACAGAACATTTTTCCCAATTGCCTGGCTTAGAGCTAAGGGAGCGAGAGGAGGAGCTGCGGCAACCGGCCATGATGGAATGGTTTTTTCGGACGCGCTTTGTTGAATGCTTGCTTGAGGGAAGAAGGTGAGATTTGGATCTGAGGATCCCCGTCTCTTCAAATAGACGGTTGGCCTGCAGGGTCGGGGTGGCAAATGTAAAAATGCTCCGGCTCCTTGTATTTGCCTGACACGTGGAGATGGCCATTATTGAGGCACAGAAGCCGAGGAATGCTACATTGATGGGAAGCCGGACACTGTTTGCTACAACTGGTGCACTGGATTTGAAGAAGAACCCGCCTCGCAATGCCGAAGACAATCTGCGCGACAGACTCATCGTCATTGAAGCCTGGATCAGGGGCTACTGAGGTAGCCAATCGAAGGGGATGTCTTTGACTAAGAGATCCTCACTACTACCAGGCTCCAGGTTGTTGACGAACCGAGCATCAACAGCGGTGGCTCCAAGGAGGACCAACTCCTTCAGGCCATGAGCACTAACTTCCACAAGCTCCAAGCTCTCCATCGGGCTCGCAAGGAGAAGGTGGACTCCAGGATGGCAGTTGTGGACAAGGCCGGGGTGGACTTCCAGGAGCGTGTCACCCAGATGAAAACCTGGTTTGACGAGGCTCAGGAAGATCTGAGGGCCTCCCAAATCCAATTGAGCGAGCGCCAGCGGGAGCTCCTTCTGAAGCAGGCCGATTTCGACAAGGCACGGGAGGCGGCAAAGGCCAAGGCTGTCAAGGACGAGTCCGACCAGATGCAGCACCGCATCTTGCTCGATGTCTAGGAGGAGGACTTGGTCGCTCGTGAGGCGGCGCTTGCCGCCACGCTTTGCACCAAGGACGAAGAGATCGAGAAGCTCGTTGCATAGAGAACCCAAGACCTAGTGCAGAAGCACCAGGAAGCGCTTGATGCCCTGGCCCTTGACCACGCTGGCAAGCTGAAGGGGGCCGTCGAACGCGCTGAGGTGGTAGAGGCTACCAGGATTGAGCTGGCCGGCAAGGTGGAAAAGCTGGAGGCGGACCTGGCAAGGCTCGCCCAAGAGATCTCCATGCTCAAGGACAACAGAGAGAAGGCTCTTTACGACCTGGCGGAGATGCAGACCACCATATCTGACAAAACCAAGCTGCTCACAAGGCCAACGAGTCCATTTATGATCTGAAGCTGAAATTGGACAACCATGAGAAGATGCTCTCAGAGTCCTAGGCTCATGAGTAGATCCTAGCCAAGGATCTCGCGAATGAGCAGCTACTGCTGCAGACTGCCACCTCTTCCCACAACAAGCTCGTGGAGAGCACGAAGCTTTGGACCAGCCACCGTGTGGACGTCGCGGAGAAGCTCACCACGCAGCTGACTGCTATGGGCATGCCAAACTACATGTTCTGCCGCGAGGCGAACGTGGCCGAGAGCGCCAGGTTGTCCCTATTCTTCGAGCGCGTCCTTGATGCCCTGAAGCTGCTCCAATCCACCAGGGTGGCCTACCTGGCCGAGGAGTCCCGATAGCTATGTCGGGACGCCTTGATCAAGGTGCTCACCAAGGTGGCACATTGGAACCCCAGCATCGACTTTTCTCAGGCGCTCGACAGCTTACTGGAGGACATCACTAAGGGAGTCCTGGATAAGGGGGTATCCGGACAGCCGGACTATATACTTTGGCCGGACTGTCGGACCGTGAAGATACAAGACTCAAGACTTCGTTCCGTGTCTGGATGGGACTCTCCTTTGTGTGGAAGACAAGCTTGGCAATCCAGATGTTAGATCTCCTTCTTTGTAACCGACTCTGTATAACCCTATCCCCCTCCGGTGTCTATATAAACCGGAGGGTTTAGTCCGTAGGACAAGAACAATCATTATCATCATAGGCTAGCTCCTAGGGTTTAGCCTCTACGATCTTGTGGTAGATCTACTCTTGTAATACTCATATCATCAAGATCAATCAAGCAGGAAGTAGGGTATTACCTCCATCGAGAGGGCCCGAACCTGGGTAAAACATCGTGTCCCCTGCCTCCTGTTACCATTAGCCTTAGATGCACAGTTCGGGACCCCCTACCCGAGATCCGCCAGTGTTTACACCGGCAGTCACCGTCAGGCACTCGAGGAGCGCATCAAGCCCATCATCAGCTGCATCAGCGGAGTCGCGAGGCTGGAGGGCCAGTGCCGGGATTAACTGCTTCATTCCTTGTTGCTGCTGCGAGTTCGTACCCAAGACAGATTATCTTAAGTCAGAATCGCGACAACTTTTGATGTAATATAACTTTTGTTGTGCCTTGAACTGGTTGCATGTTATCTTCCCATTTTGGTTCATCCTTGTATTTTCTGCACCCTACGCTTAGTTGGATAGGCCTGCTGGCACGCGCACCCCTTGCCGTAGACGCTAGAAGGATGGATCCTTAGCAGCCTGCAGAGGGCGTCGACACCAGCAGGTTACCTTGCCGCTCTTGGCGTAGTCACCTAAACTATCGAGCGGACTCGAAGCAGAACAGGGGCGCTGTTGATTACAGCAAGGTACCCCACCATTCTTAGCAGAGCGCAGCACCCGAAGTGTTGAGCGGACTCAAAATAGAACAGGGGCGTTGCCAATCGCGGCAGGGTTCCTTTTGCGTGCAGGTTCTCCATACAAGGACTAAAACCATCGAGGGGGATAACCTTATAAAAAGGAAGAATTACTCAAAGTTTAGTTGACTTAGCTTTTTGTTGCTGCACGGATCATCATCACAGCCGTAGACGCCACCGCTCGTCCGGCCCTTCGCGCCAGGGTGGCGCGGAAGGCCTCGTTCGGGCCGGCCGCTGCGGTCGTCTTCTTCTTCCAAGCCATGGCGATGAAGAAACTACTGTACTAACTAACAGACCAGATTCTCACAACTAACTCCCCCTACCTGGCGTGCCAAAGATGTCTGGGAAAGTAATCACCTATGGGGTCACAAGGATCCCTTCTACGTTCGGCAGGGGGTTAGTTGTACGAAGAGCAGGTCGAGCCGTTAGCACACAAGGGATTTTTATCCAGGTTCAGGCCGCAAAGATGCGTAATACCCTAGTCCTGCTTGTCTGGTTATATGTGTGTTCTTGAGCTTTTGAACTAGCTATGGTGCGTGCTTTGTCCAAAAGTCTGAATCCTCTCTCTATATGCCTCAGGCCTCCTTTTATATGCGAAGGGGTTGCCACAGTGGCACACAGGAGGTAACAAATTACAGTTACAGTTATACCAACGTAGGACAAGCGCATTCAATGGGTTGCCAACGTGTCCTCTTGCTTTATTGGGGCGGCAACAGAGGCCATCTCATCCTTCGTCGCTCCTCCTTGATCTGACGCACGTCCAGGTTGATAGGGCATACAATGCCATGATGGCCAACTAGCTGCTGCGTTGGCGTAATGGTAAGCTTCCACGAGGATTTGCATGCCGCCTCGCAGGCGCCTGCTTAGTTGGCCTGCTTATTGTCGCACTGGAGTGGTGGTGAGGTGGCGAAACCTTGCCGGGCGCGGGTTTGGCCACAACCCAGCAATCGTCCCCGACGAGGCTTGCCGGGGACCTTGGAGTCGTCCCCGGCAAGAGGACTTCATCTTCTGGTCCCACGTGGATCTATGGGCCGTCAATCTTTATGAGGATTTGCATGCTATCGAGCATGCGCTTTCCAGATCTTTTTCTTAATGTTGTCGATGGTGTTAGAGCTCTCAGCCCCAAGGGTGATGGAATTGCTGGTGTTTGTGTAGGTTGCCCTGGCAAGGCCCTTGCCGGGGGCGGTCCAGCTTGCCCCTCGTCCCTCGTGCTTCGAGTGTCTGTTTTGGTAGTCTTTGGGCTTTGCTTCCCCTACCTTGCCAGGCCCTGCCGTAGGTGTGGCCACGACTACCCGTGGCTGCGTCTGCCCGTGCACTAGTAAGGGATACAGAAGTGCCCATACTTTTGTACAACGATAGTAAGAGACATCATAGATCACACCATATCCAATAAAGTACAATTATGATGTTTAGACACACCATTTTGTTGTGGTGTTCCAGGTGGCGTAAATTGTGAAACTATTCCACATTGTTTCAAATGAAGACCAAACTCGTAACTCAAATATGTCGGTGTTCTGGATATGGGGGTATCCAGACTTGCCTGTCTGCGGCCCACTGCGTGGCTCCATCAATGGCCTGGTATGGCCCGACTTCAACATCAACGACTCAAGACCCCCACGAGGAGGACGACGCCAAGACCCCTGAGGGGATCGGCCTCTTCAGGTTGGCTCCAAAGGGGCGGAGAGTTCTATGCAAGGTGCACCTCACGAGGCTCAGCTGACGTGAGCCATGACGACCAAGGCCAGGCGGGCGCCAGCGGGCGCAGGGCGCCAGTTTCCTCTTTGATGCAAGGGAGGCAAGCAACAGGCGCGGAGTCCCAAGGAATCGGCCAAAGGTTTCCATTCTGGTGCAACAAGACCAAGACCACCAGGACGGCAGGATGGAGGTCATCTCCGAGCCCACCGCAGCATCACGACCAGGGGCTTTTTGCAAGCGAAGACCACTTTAGTCAGGATAAGTTGTACTACTTGTCCCCTTTCAAATCCGGCCATTGTGGGATCCCTTCCCGCCAACATTTGGGAAGAGGACCAAAACCACTATAAATAGGACCTAACCACCACCATAGAGGGGCATCTACTTCACACCCCACTAGCTCTCTTGAGCTCAAGAACACCTCACCTCCTGAGGCCAGTTCATCCACTATACTAGTTCATCCTCAGCCCTTCGAGGCAATCCACCAAAACGCTGGAGTAGGGTATTACACCACAAGGTGGCCTGAACCAGGATAAACTGTTGTGTCTCTTTGTCACTTCGACCTTGTCGCGCTAGGCTTAGGAGGATCGCGAGTAGTCAGGCTGGGTAGGTTGAGATCTCCGCATGCACCCCAGAGTTTGAACCTTTCGAGGGTTTGCGGAACCCGTAATCCGACAAAATATTCACCTCCACGATCAGATCGTAGAAACTTTATTTTCTTGTTATGATGATTTTCCACTTCACTCTGAAATTCTTTGAACTTTTCAAATTTTTCAGACTTATGCTTCATTAAGTAGGTATAACCATATCTGCTCAAATCATCTGTGAAGTTAAGAAAATAATGATACCCGCCACGAGCCTCAACACTCATTGGACCGCATACATCGGTATGTATTATTTCCAATAAGTCAGTAGGTCGTTCCATTGTTCCGGAGAACGAAGTTTTAGTCATCTTGCCCATGAGGCACGGTTCGCACGCACCAAGTGATTCATAATCAAGTGATTCCAAAAGCCCATCAGCATGGAGTTTCTTCATGCGCTTTACACCGATATGACCTAAATGGCAGTGCCACAAATAAGTTGCACTATCATTTTCAACTTTGCATCTTTTGGTTTCAATATTATGAACATGTGTATCATCATGACCGAGGTTCAACAAAAATAGACCTCTTAGCAAGGGTGCATGACCATAAAAGATATTACTCATATAAATAGAACAAACATTATCACTGATTTAAATGAATAACTGTCTCGCATCAAACAAGATCCAAATATAATGTTCATGCTCAACGCCGGCACCAAATAACAATTATTTAGGTCTAAAACTAATCCCAAAGGTAGATGTAGAGGCAGCGTGCTGACGGTGATCACATCGACCTTGGAACCATTTCCCATGTGCATCGTCACCTCGTCCTTAGCCAATCTTCGTTTAATCTGTAGCCCCTGTTTCGAGTTGCAAATACGAGCAACAGAACCAGTATCAAATACCCAGGCGCTACTACGAGCATTAGTAAGGTACACATCAATAACATGTATATCAAATATATCTTTCACTTTGCCATCCTTCTTATCCGCCAAATACTTGGGGCAGTCCCGCTTCCAGTGACCATTCCCTTTGCAGTAGAAGCACTCAGTTTTAGGCTTAGGTCCAGACTTGGGTTTCTTCTCCTGAGCAGCAAATTTCTTGCCATTCTTATTGATGTTCCCCTTCTTCCCTTTGCCCTTTTTCTTGAAACTAGTGGTCTTGTTGACCATCAAAACTTGATGCTCCTTTTTGATTTCTACCTCCGCAGCCTTTAGAATTGCGAAGAGCTCGGGAATTGTCTTGTTCATCCCTTGCATATTATAGTTCATCACGAAGCCTTTATAGCTTGGTGGCAGTGATTGAAGAACTCTGTCAATGACACTATCATTAGGAAAATTAACACCTAGTTGAGTCAAGTGGTTATGGTACCCAGACATTCTGAGTATGTGTTCACTGACAGAACTATTCTCCTCCATTTTGCAGCTATAGAACTTGTTGGAGACTTCATATCTCTCAACTTGGGCATTTGCTTGAAATATTAACTTCAACTCTTGGAACATCCCATATGCTCTGTGACGTTCAGAACGTCTTTGAAGTCCCGATTCTAAGCCATAAAGCATGGCACACTGATCTATCGAGTAGTCATCAGCTTTGCTCTGCCAGACGTTCTTAATGTCATCAGTAGCGTCTGCAGTACGCCTAGCACCTACCAGTGCTTCCAGGACGTAATTCTTCTATGCAGCAATGAGGATAATCCTCAAGTTACGAACCCAGTCCGTGTAGTTGCTACCATCATCTTTCAACTTAGCTTTCTCTAGGAACGCATTAAAATTCAAAGGAACGGTACCACGGGCCATTGATCTACAATAACATAGACATGCAAAATAACTATCAGGATTAAGTTCATGATAAATTAAAGTTCAATTAATCATATTACTTAAGAACTCCCACTTAGATAGACATCCCTCTAGTCATCTTAATGATCACGTGATCCAAATCAACTAAACCATGCCCGATCATCACGTGAGATGGAGTAGCTTTCAATGGTGAACTTCACTATGTTGATCGTATCTACTATATGATTCACGTTCGACCTTTCGGTCTTAGTGTTCCGAGGCCATATCTGCATATGCTAGGCTCGTCAAGTTTAAACCGAGTATTCTGCGTGTGTAAAAGTGGCTTACACCCGTTGTATGTGAGCGTAGAGCTTATCACACACGATCATCACGTGATGTCTCGGCACGACGAAGTGTAGCAACGGTGCATACTCAGGGAGAACACTTATACCTTAAAATTTAGTAAGGGATCATCTTATAATGCTACCGTCGTACTAAGCAAAATAAGATGCATAAAAGATAAACATCACATGCAATCAAAATATGTGACATGATATGGCCATCATCATCTTGTGCTCATGATCTCCATCATCGAAGCAACGCCATGATCTCCATCGTCACCGACGCGACACCTTGATCTCCATCGTAGCATCGTTGTTGTCTCGCCAACTATTGCTTCTATGACTTTCGCTACCGCTTAGTGATAAAGTAAAACAATTACATGGTGATTGTGTCGCATACAATAAAGTGACAACCATATGGCTCCTACCAGTTGCCGATAACTCTGTTACAAAACATGATCATCTCATACAACAATTTATATCACATCATGTCTTGACCATATCACATAACAGCAAGCCCTGCAAAAACAAGTTAGACGTCCTCTACTTTGTTGTTGCAAGTTTTACATGGCTGCTATGGGCTTCTAGCAAGAACTGTTCTTACCTACGCGTCAAAACCACAACGATTTTTCGTCAAGTGTGTTTTTTAACCTTCAACAAGGACCGACCATAGTCAAACTAGTTTCAACAAAAGTTGGAGAAACAGACACCCGCCAGCCACCCATGTGCAAAAGCACGTCGGTAGAACCAGTCTCAAGAACGCGCTCATGTAATGTTGATCCGGGCCGCTTCATCCAACAATACCGCCGAATCAAAGTAAGATGTTGGTGGTAAGTAGTATGACTATTCTCGCCACAACTCTTTGTGTTCTACTCGTGCATAAAACATCTACGCATAGACCTAGCTCTGATACCACTGTTGGGGAACGTGGTAATTTCAAAATTTTCCTACGATCATGCAAGATCTATCTAGGATATGCATAGCAATGAGAGGGGAGAGTGTGTCCACGTACCCTCGTAGACCGAAAGCGGAAGCGTTTTAGTAACGCGGTTGATGTAGTCGAACTTCTTCACGATCCAACTAATCCAAGTACCGAACATACGGTACCTCCGTGTTCAGCACACGTTCAGCTCGATGACGTCCCTCGTGCTCTTTATCCAGTTGATGACGAGGGCGAGTTCCGTCAGCATGACGGCGTGGCAATGGTGATGATGATGCTACCAGCGCAGGGCTTCGCCTAAGCACTACGTCGATATGATCGAGGTATGTAATTGTGGAGGGGGGCACTGCACACGGCTAAGAGAAGACTTGGTCTGTTCTAGGGTGCCCCTCTGCCCCCATATATATAGGAGGGAGGGGGAGGCCGGCCAGCCCTAGGGGGCACGCCAAGGAGAGGGAGTCCTACTAGGACTACTAGTCCTAGTAGGATTCCTCTACAAGGAAGAGCGGGGGAAGGAAGGAGAGGGAGAGGGAGTAGGTGATACGTCTCCAACGTATCTATAACTTTTGATTGTTCCATGCTATTATATTACCCCTTTTGGATGTTTATGGGCTTTATTTTACACATTTATATCATTTTTGGGACTAACCTACAAACCGGAGGCCCAGCCCGTATTGCTGTTTTTTGCCTATTTTAGTATTTTGAAGAAAAGAAATATCAAACGGAGTCCAAACGGAATGAAACCTTTGGGAGCGTGATTTTTGGAACGAACGTGATCCATAGAACTTGGAGTGCAAGTCAAGAAGCAAATGAGGTGGCCAGGAGATAGGAGGGCGCGCCCACCCCTCCTGGGCACACCCCCCTGTCTCCTGGGCCCCTCGTGCGGCCACCGACGTACTTCTTCCTCCTATATATACCTACATACCCCGAAAACATCCAGGGAGCCAACGAAACACAATTTCCACCACCATAACCTTCTGTATCCACGAGATCCCATCTTGGAACCTTCGTCGGTGCTCCGCCGGAGGGGGAACCGACCATGGAGGGCTTCTACATGAACACCATAGCCCCTCCGATGAGTTGTGAGTAGTTTACCACAAACCTTCGGGTCCATAGTTATTAGCTAGATGGCTTCTTCTCTCTTTTTGGATCTCAATACAATGTTCTCCCCCTCTCTTGTGGAGATCTATTCAATGTAAACTCTTTTTGCGGTGTGTTTGTCGAGATCCGATGAATTGTGGGTTTATGATCAAGTTTATCTATGAGGAATATTTGAATCTCCTATGAATTCTTTTATGTATGATTGAGTTATCTTTGCAAGTCTCTTCGAATTATCAGTTTGATTTGGCCTACTAGATTGATCTTTCTTGCCATGGGAGAAGTGCTTAGCTTTGGGTTCAATCTTGCGGTGTCCTTACCCAGTGACAGAAAGGGTTGCAAGGCACGTATTGTATTGTTGCCATCGAGGATAAAAATATGGGGTTTATATCATATTGCTTGAGTTTATCCCTCTACATCATGTCATCTTTCTTAATGTGTTATTGTGTTCTTATGAACTTAATACTCTAGATGCAGGCAGGAGTCAGTCAACGTGTGGAGTAATAGTAGTAGATGCAGGCAGGAGTCGGTCTACTTTTTGCGGACGTGATGCCTATATACATGATCATGCCTAGATAATCTCATAATTATTCGCTTTTCTATCAATTGCTCGATAATAATTTGTTCACCCACCGTAATACTTATGCTATCTTGAGAGAAGCCACTAGTGAAACCTATGGCCCCCGGGTCTATCTTTTATCATATAAGCTTTCAATCTACTTTTATTTGCATCTTTACTTTTTGCATCTATATTATAAAATACCAAAAATATATTTATCTTATCATACTATCTCTATCAGATCTCACTTTTGCAAGTGGCCGTGAAGGGATTGGCAACCCCTTTATTGCGTTGGTTGCGAGTTCTTTGTTTTTTTGTGTAGGTCGTGGGACTTTTGAGGAGCCTCCTACTGGATTGATACCTTGGTTCTCAAAAACTAAGGGAAATACTTACGCTACTATTGTTGCATCACCCTTTCCTCTTCAAGGAAAACCAACGCAAGCTCAAGACATAGAAAGAAGGATTTCTGACGCCGTTTCTGGGGAGGTCTTCGCTCAAGTCAAGACATACCAAGTACCCATCACAAACTCATCTCCCTTGCATTTACATTATTTTCCATTCGCCTCTCATTTTCCTCTCCCCCACTTCACCCTTGCCATTTTATTTGCCCTCTCTTTCCCAATCTCCTCCTCTCTCTTTCGCTTGCTTTCTTCCTCCTTGCTTTTGTTTGCCGTTATGTCTGAAATTGGGGAGATTATCGTCGATATGGACAATAATGATAACATGGAAAATTCTGAAGCTCCGGCTGAAGAACCCCCTATCTTGCATACTAATAAGTTTCGAATCGGTAGTGGTAACATTATTGGAAAAGGTGATATTCAAGATTTCTTTACTTGTGTCGGTGCTTTACCTTCCATGGGTGGTTCTATTCTTCATAGAACTAGTAGTCTTGCGGATGCTATCGCTATGCTTGTAGTTGAACTTGAAAGACAATTTATGCATATGCATCCTTGCATACAAAGAATTTTCCTAGAATTTTCTAATATTGAGCATTCTTCTGTTAAGCGTGGTGTTACTAACTTTTTGGCTCATGAGTTTAGATTTATTATAAGAGAGGCCAAAGAAATCTTTGCGCACTATAGGGTGGACGCCGGTCGTCCTCCCATAGAGGCGATCCTCTTTGATCAAGAGGAAATTAGGCGTTTTCAATCTTCGGACTATGTTGCTTTCAGTGAAAACCTTATAAAAAAGGTTCCTACCAATGTCTTGGTTGATAGAATTTCCAAACTTAATAATGAGTTTGCTCTTCGAAATAATGAGCTAGGATACTCTCTTGAGTATAGACTCACGAGATTTTGCCAAAAGAATGCTTTTAGTGATGAATTAGTTGTGCATTATGAAGGGCCAATGGAGGAACCCGTTCCTCCTGAGATTGATCTTGGGGACTTTTGTCCCGCTAAATTTAGCCCTTTTTATTACTTTTGCTTGCCTCAAAGAAAACTTGCTACCAAACTTAGAGAATATGAGATGAGTTTTCAAGATCTATCTTATTATTATGGCACCACTTAGATCTATCTTCGCTTTTATGCCTAGCTAGGGGCGTTAAACGATAGCGCTAGTTGGGAGGGAACCCAATTTTATTTGTGTTTTTTGTTTTTTCTGTTTACTAATAAATTTTGCATCTACCTTCTGTTTAGATCTGTTTTTATCTTTTAATTAGTGTTTGTGCCAAGTAGAACCTATAGGATAACCTATGATGGTAGTTAATTTGATTCTGCTGAAAAACATAAACTTTGCACACACGAAATTAGTTTTGTTAAATCACAGAAACGATACTTTGCGTTGATTCTTTTTGCTGACGATCAATAGACAAATTTTCCAGGACTTCCTATGTTGGTAGGACTTTTTGAGTTCCATAAGTTTGCGTTAGTTACAGATTGCTACAGACTATTTTGTTTTTGACAGATTCTGTTTTTCGCGTGTTGTTTGCTTATTTTGATGCATCTATGGCTAGTAAAATAGTTTATAAACCATAGATAAGTTGGAATACAGTAGGTTTAACACCAAAATAAATAAAGAATGAGTTCATTACAGTACCTTATGTGGTGGTTTTGTTTTCTTTCACTAACGGAGCTTATAAGATTTCCTGTTGAGTTTTGTGTTGTGAAGTTTTCAAGTTTGGGGTAAAGCTTTGATGGACTATTGAATAAGGAGTGGCAAGATCCTAAGCTTGGGGATGCCCAGGGCACCCCAAGAAATTCAAGAATAGCCAAAAGCCTAAGCTTGGGGATGCCCCGGGAAGGCATCCCTTCTTTTGTCTTCGTTCATTGGTAACTTTACTTGGAGCTATATTTTTATTCGCCACATGATATGTGTTTTGCTTGGAGCGTCGTGTATTATATTAGTCTTTGCTTTTTAGTTTACCACAGTTATCCTTGCTGTACACACCTTTTGGGAGAAGCCCATTTGATTAGAATTTGCTAGAATACTCTTTGTGCTTCACTTATATCTTTTGAGCTTGATAGTTTTTGCTCTAGTACTTCACTTATATCTTTTAGAGCACGGCGGTGGCTTAATTTTGAAGAAATTGCTAGTCTCTCATGCTTAATTTATATTATTTTGAGAGTCTTTTAGAACAGCATGGTATTTGCTATGGTTATAAATTTGGTCCTAGAATGATGAGCATCCAAGTTGGGTATAATAAAAACTATCATAGAAAGTGCATAAAACACTAGGATCAATTTGATGCTTTATAATTGTTTTGAGATATAGAGGTAGTAATGTTAGAGTCATGCTAGTGGGTAATTATGAAATTGATAAATACTTGTGTTGAAGTTGGCAAGTCACGTAGCATGCACGTATGGTAAAAGTTGTGTGACAAATGTGTTGCATGATGTGCTCTTTTAATTGTCTTCCTTATGAGTGGAGGTCGGGATCGCGCGATGGTTAACTCCTACCAACCCTTTCCCTAGGAGCATGCATAGTAGTACTTTGCTTTGAGGGCAAGTAGACTTTTGCAATAAGTATATGAGTTCTTTATGACTAATGTGAGTCCATGGATATACGCACACTCATCCTTCCACTTTGCTAGCCTCTATTATACCGCGCAACTTTCGCCGGTATCATGCACCCATTATTTACCTTCCTCAAAACAGTCACCATACCTACCTATTATGGCATTTCCATAGCCATTCCGAGATATATTGCCATGCAACTTTCCACCGTTCCGTTTATTATGACACATTTCATCATTGTCATATTGCTCTTTGCATGATCATGTAGTTGAAATCGTATTTGTGGCAAAGCCACCTTCATAATTTTCATACATGTCGCTCTTGATTCATTGCATATCCCGGTACACCGCCGGAGGCATTCATATAAAGTCATATCTTGTTCTAGCTTTGAGTTGTAATTCTTGAGTTGTAAATCAATAAAAGTATGATGATCTTCATTATTAAAGCATTGTCTCAGTGAGGAAAGGATGATGAAGACTATGATTCCCCCACAAGTCGGGATGAGACTTCGGACTTTAAAAGAAAAGGAAAGAAAAGAAAAAAAAGAAAAAAAAAGAAGAAGAAAAGAGAAAGGCCAAAAAAGGCCAAAGAAAAAAAAGAAAAAAATATAAAATGAGAGAAAAAGAGAGAAGGGACA
Organism: Triticum aestivum; assembly: GCF_018294505.1. Lineage (NCBI taxonomy): Eukaryota > Viridiplantae > Streptophyta > Magnoliopsida > Poales > Poaceae > Triticum > Triticum aestivum. The sequence goes on along the minus strand of NC_057798.1, from coordinate 590,745,706 downwards.
ATGCTACTATCTCTTTTTCCACACTTGTGCTTCAAAGTAGCACCATGATCTTCATGATAGAGAGTCTCCTATGTTGTCACTTTCATATACTAAGTGGGAATTTTTCATTATAGAACTTGGCTTGTATATTCCAATGATGGGCTTCCTCAAAATGCCCTAGGTCTTCGTGAGCAAGCGAGTTGGATGCACACCCACTTAGTTTCTTTTGTTGAGCTTTCATATATTTATAGCTCTAGTGCATCCGTTGCATGGCAATCCCTACTCACTCACATTGATATCTATTGATGGGCATCTCCATAGCCCATTGATATGCCTAGTTGATGTGAGACTATCTTCTCCCTCTTTTTGTCCTCACAACCACCACCTTATACCACCAAAGTGCTATGTCCATGGCTTGCGCTCATGTATTGCGTAAGAGTTGAAAAAGCTGAAGCGCGTTAAAAAGTATGAACCAATTGCTTGGCTGAAACCGGGGTTGTGCATGATGGGAGTATTTTATGTAATGAAAATGAAGCATGGCCTAACTATATGATTTTGTAGGGATAAGCTTTCTTTGGCTATGCTATTTTGATAGGACATGATTATTTGTTAGTATGCTTCAAAGCATTATTATTTTTATGTTTTATAAGCTTTTATCTCGAATCATTTGGATCTGAACAATCATGCCACAATAAAGAAAATTACATTGAGAATTATGCTAGGTAGCATTCCACATCAAAAATTCTGTTTTTATCATTTACCTACTCGAGGACGAGCAAGAATTAAGCTTGGGGATGCTTGATACGCCTCCAACGTATCTATAATTTTTGATTGTTCCATGTTATTATATTACCCCTTTTGGATGTTTATGGACTTTATTTTACACATTTATATCATTTTTGGGACTAACCTACTAACCAGAGGCCCAGCCCGTATTGTTGTTTTTTTGCCTATTTTAGTATTTCAAAGAAAAGGAACATCAAACGGAGTCCAAACGGAACGAAACCTTCGGGAGCGTGATTTTTGGAACGAACGTGATCCGGAGAACTTGGAGTGCAAGTCAAGAATCAAACGAGGCGGCCAGGAGATAGGAGGGCGCACCCACCCCTCCTGGGCGCGCCCCCTGTATCCTGGGCCCCTCGAGCGGCCACTGACATACTTATTCCTCCTATATATACCTACGTACCCTGAAAACATCCAGGGAGCCAACGAAACACAATTTCCACCACCGTAACCTTCTGTATCCGTGAGATCCCATCTTGGAGCCTTCGCCGGCGCTCCGCCGGAGGGGGAATCGACCACGGAGGGCTTCTACATCAACACCATAGCCCGTCCGATGAGTTGTAAGTAGTTTACCACAGACCTTCGGGTCCATAGTTATTAGCTAGATGGCTTCTTCTCTCTTTTTGGATCTCAATACAATGTTCTCCCCCTCTCTTGTGGAGAGCTATTCGATGTAAACTCTTTTTACGGTGTGTTTTTCGAGATCCGATGAATTGTGGGTTTATGATCAAGTTTATCTATGATAAATATTTGAATCTCCTCTGAATTCTTTTATGTATGATTGAGTTATCTTTGCAAGTCTCTTCAAATTATCAGTTTGGTTTGGCCTACTAGATTGATCTTTCTTGCCATGGAAGAAGTGCTTAGCTTTGGGCTCAATCTTGCGGTGTCCTTAGCCAGTGACAGAAAGGGTTGCAAGGCACGTTTTGTATTGTTGCCATCGAGGATAAAAATATGGGGTTTATATCATATTGCTTGAGTTTATCCCTCTACATCATGTCATCTTTCTTAATGTGTTACTGTGTTCTTATGAACTTAATACTCTAGATGCAGGCAAGAGTCGGTCGATGTGTGAAGTAATAGTAGTAGATGCAGGCAGGAGTCGGTCTACTTGTTGCGGACGTGATGCCTATATACATGATCATGCCTAGATAATCTCATAATTATTCGTTTTTCTATCAATTGCTCGACAGGAATTTGTTCACCCACCGTAATACTTATGCTATCTTGAGAGAAGCCACTAGTGAAACCTATGGCCCCCGGGTCTATCTTTTATCATATAAGCTTTCAATCTACTTTTATTTGCATCTTTACTTTTTGCATCTATATTATAAAATACCAAAAATATATTTATCTTATTATACTATCTCTATCAGATCTCACTTTCGCAAGTGGCCATGAAGGAATTGACAACCTGTTCGCACACGAACACGTCACGTGTACCCTCGACGTTGGGGGTGATGCACCACAGCTCACGTCGAAGGAGTCTCACCGGAAGCGCGATTCGCAAGTCGACCGGCGAGAGCTTTTGAGGACCCGAAACCCTACACTCCCGGGAGGGACCCCGTCGGGGAGTGCAGCGGCTATGGGCTGCCCTAGGTCGGTCAAGCCGCCCCTAGAGCCTCGCGGTCCGCAGATCTCCAACACAAAGAACAACGAAGGACGAGGGAGCAAGAACGAGGGAGGGACAAGACGTAGATGAAAAGGCTGTAGTTGTGTTTGCGATTGTGTGTTGTTGTTCAATCGGCCGTCACCCCTTAGGTATATAAGAGGCGGCTGGACTTCCCGTGCAAGAAAAAGGCTTGGATTCACGTCCAAAACCCTAATTTGGGTCCAACTCGGAATCAAACTTTCCAAAACGGTTCGGTTTACAACCTGGCTGCAACTTGCGGGTCATGTTTGAGGCAGTAAACGATCTCGGATGAAAACGAGTCCAAAAGCAATCTTGACCGTTTCGACGAGACGAAAAACTTTAATGTTGAACAATTTTTTATCAGAGGTCATCTTGAGGGTCAAATAGCTCGCGCAAAATGGACTGTGACGCAAAACACCCGCCCCTCGCGCTACCCATCAGACATGGCGTCTGGTGGGGCGCGCCATACTTCGCCTCCTGGCAGGGTTACATTCCGATGGCTCTAACTTTTGTATACAAACTCGGATTGGAACGTTTTTTATATCGAAATCGATCGTTTCGACGAGACGAAGACAATCCGTGTAGATCATTTTTCCATACGAGGCTGTCTTGAGGGCGTAATGAGCCGAATAGTGTTTTGAATACAAAATCTTAGTATTTCAAACACAACTTCGGCCTTCAAGATGAGATCGGATGGCGATGACCCAAACTTCAAAGATGTTTATATCAAAAACACGGAACTTTTTTATGTAGATCACTTCTTCATTTGAGGACATATTAATTAAGTTCTTGACCGTGCCAAAATCTGGTGTCAACACATGCCCCCATGTTTTTCGGCAAAGCTAGCGTGCCGAAAAATAACTTGTACCATGTTTATTCTAAGGACGATGTCAACACTCCATCGGCCATTTACAGTTCCTTAGGGCGATAGTTATATATCGGCCATGTTTATGCTAAGGGCGATAGTTATTTATCAGCCATGTCTTTCTTAGGACGATAGTGATATATCGGCCATTGCCTATCTAGGCTTCTTGCCACACACTTGGGTGATATTTCTTTAAATATTTGCCATTGAGAGCTCGAGGTAATAATATGCCTTGTACGGATTCCACCAAATATGAGTTTTCGGGAACCACTCTTGTAATCTTAAAAGGACCTTCCCAACTTGAAGACCACTTCCCAAATTTTCTATCTTTTGAACCAATTGGTAGAATCACCTTCCACACAAGATCGCCAACTTGAAAATTCTTCAACTTGACCTTCTTATTGTAAGCTCTTGCCACCCTCAACTTATCTCTCTCTATGGCATTCAAAGCAGACAAACGTTTATCGGCGACTTCATCAATATTGTCCATCATCAAGTTATAGAAGTCCACCGCCGATATATCATTTTGCTTGGCTATTCTCAAAGCATTCAAATTCACTTCCACTGGTAAAACGGCCTCTTGACCATATACGAGCTCATACGGAGTTACCTTTGTAGCACCATGCCTTGAGATTCTGTGTGCCCACAAAGCTTCGGACAGTAGCTCATGCCATCTCCTTGGATTATCCTCAATCTTCTTCTTGATGAGCTTGATTAATATTTTATTACTAGACTCAGCTTGTCCATTGGCTTGGGCATAATATGGAGAGGAATTGAGCAACTTTATCTTATATGATTCGGCAAATTCTCTGACTTGATGTGACATAAAGGATGAACCTTGGTCCGTAGTTAATGTTTGCAGTATGCCGAATCTATGAATAATATGCTCAGTTATGAATTGAATTACCTCTGTATGCGTCATGTTTTTTAGTGGCATTTCTTCAGACCATTTAGTGAAATAATCAGTTGCCACCAACACGAACCGATGCCCCTTTGAAGAAGAAGGATGAATCTCCCCAATAAAGTCCAATCCCCAACCTCTAAAAGGCCACGGCTTGATAATAGGATGTAACATAGCAGCGGGAGCTAACTGAATATCACCTAACTTTTGACAAGCTTCACATCCTTTATAGTACCGGAAGCAATCATTAACCATCGTCGACCAATAAAACCCAACACGTCGTAATAACCATTTCATCTTGGGAGCCGACTGATGAGTGCCACAACTACCTTCATGGACCTCTCCCATAGCAACTCTCGCTTGGTCCTTGTCCAAGCACTTTAAAAGAACATCATCAACTGTTCGGCGATATAGACCATCATCTCTCATTGTGTATTTGAAAGTCATATGCCGAACAGTCATGTCCACCCTTTTAGTAGGATCACACAAATAATCAATAATGGGTTTCCTCCAGTCTTAATTTTCTCCTGCATTAAATATTTCATTAGTGGCCGAAACGGTGGGCTTCGGTTCGGCCTCCCCTATGTTGGCAAGACTAGACATTGGCCTTTGAGAAATATGAAACATGCCACGATCAACATCATAGCCGGATGCTTGTTGTGCCAACTCATTTGCTCTCCAATTGTCATGTCTAGATATATGAGCAATGCTAAAATAATCCAAATTAGAAATTATATCTAGACATTTATCAAGATAAACATTAAGTGATTCGTCAAAACATTGAAAGACTTTGGATATTTGTTGCACTACTAATAACGAATCGCCAAAAGCCTCAATATGTGTAGCACATATGGCAAACAACATCTCTAAGCCGAATAACAATGCTTCATATTCGGCTTGATTATTTGTGCAAAAGTATTCTAAGCGGCATGAGGCTTCAAAAACAGCACCATGAGGAGATATATAAACAATACCAACACCTTGGCCATTCCTACAAACTGAACCATCAAAATATAATCTCCATGGTACTAATGAGACAAGGTTTATATCAATATCATGCTTGTTATCAATCCGATGCTCAACAATAAAATTAGCAACAATTTGGCCTTTCATGGATTTCAGAGATTCATAAGCCAAATCATATTCAATTAAAGCATAAGCCCACTTGCCAATTCTACCACTAAGAATTGGCCTATGCAACATGTATTTGATGGCATCGGTTTGACAAGCTATAATGCAAGTACTAGGCACTAGATAATGTCTCAATTTTGTGCAAGCATAATATAAGCATAAGCATAATTTCTCAATAAATGTATACCTTGTCTCAGCATCCAACAACCGTCGGCTCAAATAAGTAATAGCATGCTCCTTTCCTTCGGTCTCTTGAGTCAAAACAGCACCAATAACACCTTCCTCCACTGCAACCTAAAGTCTAAATGGCTCCCTGTGCCTGGGCGCTTTCATAACCGGAGGAGTGCACAAATATTTCTTAATCATATCAAATGCCTCTTGCTGTTTTGCCCCCCCCCCAAGTAAAATCAACATCATTCTTTAACCGAAGGATAGGAGTAAATGCATCAACCTTCCCTGATAGATTAGCTATGAACCTCCTCAAATAATTGACCTTTCCAAGGAATTTTTGCATATCTCTCTTGCATGTTGGAGTCTCTACTTTCTGTATAGCTTCTATCTTTTTGGGATCAATTTCCACGCCATCTTCATGAATAATGAAACCCAGAAACTTCCCAACCGATACACCAAAGGCACACTTCAAAGGATTCATTTTCAGCCCATATTTCTTCATTCTTTCAAAAGCCAAATGCAAATCGGCTAAGTGAGATTCAAAAGCATCCGATTTGACAACAATATCATCAATATAAACCTCAAGTATAACACCAAGTAAATCATGAAAAATTAAATTCATAGCCCTTTGATACGTGGCACCGGCATTTTTTAATCCAAAGGTCATCACTGTCCACTCAAATAAACCAAGAAAACCAGGACATCGAAAAGCCGTTTTGGACATGTCCTCTTCGGCCATAAAAATTTGGTTATACCCCGCATTACCATCAAGAAAGCTAATGACCTTATGTCCAGAAGCATCATTAATAAGCATATCGGCTGTCGGCATGGGATACTCATCTTTACGTGTAGCTCTATTCAAATCTCTGAAATCAATGCACACCCTCAACTTGCCAGAGCCTTTCTTCTCTACTGGTACAATGTTAGAAATCCACTCGGCATACCTGCAAGGTCTAATAAAATTAGCTTTAAGCAAACGACTGATTTCTTCCTTGATCCGGTCATACATTTTTGGATTAAACTTTCTGGCTGATTGCTTGTATGGTCTAAAACCGGCCTTTATAGGTAAACGATGCTCCACTAGCTCTCGGCTTAAACCCGGCATCTCATGATATTCCCATGCAAAGCAACAAACATATTCTTTCAATAGCTCGATCAACTTAGCCTTATGATCGGCTCTTAAATTTTCGTTTACAAATGTCGGCCTAGGAATTGAACCATCTCCTATATCTATCTCTTCTAATGGATCGGCCGATGTAAAACCTTGTCCTAACTTATCCATATCATCTAACTCTTCTATGGACTCATACATGTCGTTCTTATTGGACCGATATAATACAAGACGCTTTTGTAACCACTCTGAGTTAGGATCCATCTAAATACATCATACCTTGGAGCCGATTATCGCCAACCGGCTTTAGAGAAACGGGCACGAAACCACTTTTTGTGGCGCTAAGAAAATCATATTCTGATAAATCGCGCCCCGTCAAGCAAGTAGCATTGGGATGTTGCCAATCCACCGATGCATCGGCCAAAGCAACACAAGCCGAATTATCCGCATGAATGACTTCTACTTCATCATCAACCCATTGAATCAAAAACTGGTGCATAGTAGATGGCACGCATTGGTTCGCATGAACCCAATCGCGGCCTAATATCACATTGTAGTTACCTTGCACCTTGGCGACAAAGAATGCGGTAGCCAAAGTTTTGCTTCCCACCGTAAGCTCCACATACATCACACCTTTGGCTTCAGTTTTCTCTTTGCCTTCAAATCCATTATGCACCATGTTGGTCTTTATTAACTCTTCATCACGCAGCCCCAATTTTTTGAAGACCGAATATAGCATAAGATTCACCACAGCACCACCATTGACAAGCATTCTAGCAACCGGCGATCCATTAATATGACCTTTAAGGAACAATGGCTTCAAGTGCGTCACCTGCTCTTTTGGCTTCTCGAATATAGCATTTTAAGGACCAAAATCTAGCTGAGCTACTTCCCCTTCTTCATCTATAGCACGAAATTCAGCGGGTAAGTAATACACCATATTAATATCCATACCTTCATGAACCGGTGTAGACTCATAATCAAGCATTTCATCTCCTTCCGCAAGCATGTCCACTGACTCCGAAATATCTTCAAGGGGAGAGGAAGTAGTAGGCAAAGTGGACGATGTAATAGTGGCCTCATCGTCCTCCATTGGTGGTGTAGGTGTTGCTATGATCAATGCAGAAGTTGCAATGTTTTCCTTTTGCTTTGGTCTCCACACTTGTTTTGGGGGTACCATGGGACGGCTTTCATTGAATAATTTATCCCTTAGCTTTTCCGCTTCTTGTTCCTCCTTCTCATGACTCCTCATGCGCTGCAATCTCCTTTTTTGTGCCTTGGTCAGACCGGAAGGACACCACTTAGGTTGAGTATATTTTGGATCCCTCGGCTTGGCCTTGCTTATGCTAGCTTCATGATCATTAGCCATGGGGCCTTGCTGGACCGCAGCCACATCTTTATTAGAATCAGCCGGATTATCAACAATAATCGGCTCTTTGATTATTAATTCTTTAGTGCCTATCATAATAGTTTCACCACTAGCATTCTTCTCCTTTTGCTTGCTAGGCTCTGAAATTTCAGCACTTGGTGATTTGGCACGCCACACTTGCCGGTTGACCCTTTTTTGATTATCTTGCATTGGCCGATTGACACCATTGTTCAAACGGCCTCGTGTGGGATAAGAAAGCCTCTCATGAACGGGCCTCCTTGGTTCTGCCCAACCCGGATGAAAAGCATAAGGGGCAATTGGGGGCTGCCCCCATCCCCCATTGAAGCCTCCCATGTAGTATGGCGCATAGGGGGGCGACACCATCCATGGTCCTGGTGCCCATGACCCATATGGCCTTGCGTGATGATGAGATTCTTCCCTCGGAGGTGATCTTGAGCGCTTCAAATTTGATGACCGGTTAGAGCTAGAACCGGCCGCTTGATTGGCATACTTGGACAACAGCATATCAAAAGTTAGCTTGATTCTCTTGCGCTGCACTTTAGCTTCATTCATCTTCCACTTGCCAACCTCTGGACTCTTGGGCTTAACAAATTTGACATGAGTGTTCTCTTGCACTTGTGGTTGCCCCCCGAGTGTAGGATTCTTCATGGTGATTTTGATTATCTCCTTGCCACCGGGTTGCTTGTCAAGCACAACCTGTCTCCCCAAGACCTTGTCGCCCTCCTTGTCTTTCCTGGGCTCACCAACAATGACATTAGCTTTATTAGCAGATTCGGCAACCTCTGGCCGAATGAGTAGTTTCTTCCCCTCCAACTCCATGGTATTCATTGGAAAGGGTTGTTTATCAACTTGCATCTCAGAAAAGTTCAATCGTCCGTCATTAATGGCCGATTGTATCTGCCGTCGAAAAACATTGCAATCATTAGTAGCATGAGAAAAAGAATTATGATACTTGCAATAAGCGCGCCATTTCAGCTCTTCAAACGGCGGTAAAGTATGAGATATTCTAATAATCTTAGCCTGCAACAAAGCATCAAATATTCTATCACACTTAGCAATGTTAAAAGTAAACTTCATCTCTTCATCACGATTCTTATGAATCGGTTTCAGATCATTGCAAGTAAAGGGTTTGGCCTTAGACGGCCAAACAAATTCAGTAGCAAAAACATCACCCTCATCGTCCGAGTGATCACTATCATATTCCACCATATTCATCTTTGGACGATCGGTTTTGTATCTATGCACTTCTCTGAGGTCTTTGCTTCGGCTTTCCTGAGCCAAAGCCCTTTGTAAGACTTGGTTGATATTTAAGAACTCATACCCTTCTAGCTTTTCTCTAATGGGAGTCCTCAAACCACTCAGCACTAGGTCTGCTAAGTCTCTCTCAGTTATCACCAAACTAAAACACCGGTTTTTTGTTTCTCTGAATCTCTTGACGTAATCGGAGACCGATTCATCATGCTTCTGTTTAACCGATGTTAGATGTGACAACTTGAGTTTGTTGTCGCCGCTATAAAAGTGATCATGAAACTTCTGCTCTAGCTGCGACCAAACCCGAATGGAACCATGTGGTAAAGAAGAAGACCATGAAAATGCGGTACAGTTAATGATAAAGGAAATAAACGCACTTTCAATTCATTCAATGAGCCTGCCTCACCCAATTGTGCTAAATATTGACTAACATGCTCCCATGTGGTTTTTGTGCCTTCTCCATTAAATTTAACAAAATCTGGAATTTTATATCCTGGAGGGCACTAGATGGCATCAAAGTACTCGGGGTACGGCTTTTGGTAAATCCGATTCCGAGGTACTCAACTCCAAAATTCTCTCGAAGCATCTTAGCCATCTCCTCTCTAAGATTAGCTAGACCATCATCCATCATGGACGATGAAGCTTGTGGCAGTGGCATAGGAGGAGTAGGGTTACTAGCTGTAGGTAGGAATTGTGGCATATATGTCGACCCATAATTTAGTAGTGGTCGAGTGGTTGTAGCTGTAGGTAGGGTTTGGTTCGGTGTTGCCACCGAACCTGGCATGCTTATAATAGGGTTGATGGGTGCAGTCACAAACTGATTTGTTTGGGTAGGATAATAAGCCATCGGCATGGGAGGCGCCGATGCAATAGGTAAAGCCAGATTAGGGTTTTGCACACTAGCAGCTACACCATCATTACCACTAGACGATTGAGATGTATTCTTCTGAGCATTAGTATTTTCTATGAAAGTTTGATAAACTAGATTGTTACCATCAGCAATACGACTTTCAATCTCAGCCCACTGCTCAGGAGAAAAGGCAGTACTTACAGAGGGTTTAACCTGCTCGGCTTGAAGAGGAGGGAACTTGATTTCTTCAATCGGAGTGATGTTGCCTTGGTGATCCTTCTTGAACTTTGCAAGGAACCCCTGCAAGTCCTTCTCCTCGCGTGCCTTCTTGTACTCCTCATAGACTTGGCGATGATCGGCCGATATCTCATCAAGACTGGGCTTAATGATGTTATCAGCGTCTACCTCAGATGGCTTGGAAAGACCAGACATGGTGGATGATAAGGATTGATCTTGATTCCCCAGCGGAGTCGCCAAAAAGTGTGTTCACACACGAACACGTCACGTGTACCCTCGACGTCGGGGGTGATGCACCGCAGCTCATGTCGAAGGAGTCTCACCGGAAGCGCGATTCGCAAGTCGATCGGCGAGAGCTTTTGAGGACCCGAAACCCTACACTCCCGGGAGGGACCCCGTCGGGGAGTGCAGCGGCTATGGGCTGCCCTAGGTCGGTCAAGCCGCCCCTAGAGCCTCGCGGTCCGCAGCTCTCTAATACGAAGAACAACGAAGGACAAGGGAGCAAGAACGAGGGAGGGACAAGATGTAGATGAAAAAGCTGTAGATGTGTTTGCGATTGTTGTTGTTGTTCAATCAGTCATCACCCCTTAGGTATATAAGAGGCGGCTGGACTTCCCGTGCAAGAAAAAGGCTTGGATTCACGTCCAAAACCCTAGTTTGGATCCAACTCGGAATCAAACTTTCCAAAACGGTTCGGTTTACAACCTGGCTGCACCTTGCGGGTCATGTTTGAGGCAGTAAACGATCTCGGATGAAAACGATTCCAAAAGCAACCTTGACCGTTTCGACGAGAAGAAAAACTTTCATGTTGAATGATTTTTTATCAAAGGTCATCTTGAGGGTCAAATAGCTCACGCAAAACGGACTGTGACGCAAAACACCCACCCCTCGCGCTACCCATCAGACATGGCGTCTGGTGGGGCACGCCATACTTCGCCTCCTGGCGGGGCTACATTTCGATGGCTCTAACTTTTGCATATGAACTCAGATTGGAACGACTTTTATATCGAAATCGATCGTTTCGACGAGACGAAGACAATCCGTGTAGATCATTTTTCCAAACGAGGCTGTCTTGAGGGCGTAATGAGCCGAATAGTGTTTTGAATAAAAAATCTTAGTATTTCAAACACAACTTCGGCCTTCGAGGTGAGATCGGATGGCGATGACCCAAACTTCAAAGATGTTTATATCAAAAACACGGAACTTTTTTATGTAGATCACTTCTTCATTTGAGTACATATTAATTAAGTTCTTAACCGTGCCAAAATCTGGTGTCAACACAAGCCCTTTATTGCGTTGGTTGCGAGTTCTTTGTTTGTTTGTGTAGGTGTGTGGGACTTTTGAGGAGCCTCCTACTGGATTGATACTTTGGTTCTCAAAAACAAAGGGAAATACTTACGCTACTATTGCTGCATCACCCTTTCCTCTTCAAGGAAAACCAACGCAAGCTCAAGACGTAGCAGTAGGAAAGGGGGCGCCGCCCCCCTTCCCTTGTCCAATTCAGACTACTAAGGGGGGGTGTCGGTGTCAAAACCGGCGGATCTCGGGTAGGGGGTCCCGAACTGTGCGTCTAGGCAGATGGTAACAGGAGACAAGGGACACGATGTTTTACCCAGGTTCGGGCCCTCTTGATGGAGGTAAAACCCTACGTCCTGCTTGATTAATATTGATGATGTGTGTTACAAGAGTGGATCTACCACGAGATCAAGGAGGCTAAACCCTAGAAGCTAACCTATGGTATGATTGTTGTTCGTCCTAAGGACTAAAGCCATCCGGTTTATATAGACACCGGAGAGGGCTAGGGTTACACAAAGTCAGTTACAATGGTAGGAGATCTACATATCTGTATCGCCAAGCTTGCCTTCCACACCAAGGAAAGTCCCATCCAGACACGGGACGAAGTCTTCAATCTTCTATCTTCATAGTCTTGGAGTCCGGCCGATGATGATAGTTCGGCTATCCGGACACCCCCTAGTCTGGGATTCCCTCAGTAGCCCCCGAACCGGGCTTCAGCGACGACGAGTCCGGCGCGTATATTGTCTTCGGCGTTGCAAGGCGGGTTCTCCTTCAAACTTCATGTTCCTGTCGAATAGTGTCCAACTTCCTTATAAATGTTGCGCTCCTTGGCTTCTACGCCCAATAATGGCCTTCTTCCGCGTGTCGTATGAATGCGAAAAGCTAGGGTATTTTTACATTTTACCCCCTAGCCGTGCGAGCGAGCCGCCTATAAGAGAGGCGAGGATCTAGATCCAGCTCACACCATCCTCCATCCGCAAGTCCTCATCGAAGCGCCTCTGACGAAAACCCATTCCATCATGGATAGTCGACGCGGCTCCTCCTCTCGTGCTCCCAGCCCTAAGCCAGGAGATTGGGGAAGATGCTCCGTTCCACACAGCGAGCTAGTGGCGCTCCAAACCGAGGGATATCTTCCCCAGCTTTCATGGTTCCGGTTCGAGCCGGACTGGCCACCTTCAAGGGTGGAAAGCAGGCGGAGAGCATCCCCAACCCTTCCAAAGGAGAGCCGGTATGCTTCGTCCCTTATCTAATAAGGGGACTCGGATTTCCCATACACCCGTTTCTCCGGGGGCTCCTGGAGTTCTACGGACTCCAGCTTCACCACCTCACACCTGCCTCCATTTTGCACATCGCGGGCTTTGTAGCTCTTTGCGAGCTGTTCCTGGGCATCGAGCCCCATTTTGCTCTATGGAAGAGATTGTTTTGCCTCGTACCCCGTTCCTATGAGGGGTCGATATATCAAGTGGGCGGAGCCGAAATATGGCGCATCGCTGGGACCGGATATCTATCCGGCACCCCGAAGAAGGCGTCCAAAGACTGGCCTTCGGAATGGTTCTACATGGAGGACGCCTCTCTGCCGGATCTAGTTTGGATCGGCCTCCTGGAGTTCAGCAATGCTCCCTTGAAGAAACGCCTGAGTTGGCGCCCGCGGAGCCCTCAACGGGAGGAGGATGGCAGCGTCCATTATCTAATGGGCCGGATTAGGTTACTGGCCCACTCCGGATTGACCATGATTGGAATCATGGCCACGTGCATTATGCGAGGGGTGCATCCACTCCAATATAGGGGCCACCCTATGTGGGATTTCAACGGGGAAGACGACGCCACCCGTCATGGCCGCAAAGGGACGAGCTCAGCAGCCGATCTGGCAAAGATCCTGTCTGGCTTGTACAAGGGGGAGGAGGAGGACTTTCTCCGCACGAATCCATTAAACGGATTCTCCATGAATAACCCTCGGAGCTGGGTAAGTGGACGTTTATCTACCCGATCCATACTTCCAAAGTCAAGCATTTTACTTTGTGATTTCGATGCAGGAGCTGTGCCGGGACGTGGAGGGCATATGAAGCCTAACTCCACAGCCCGAGGATCCGGAACGATCCCTCGATCCAACCTCCGAAGAGGACCCGGCCATAAAGGTGGAGCTGATTGACGGGGTGTTCCACCAACTTAGCATGGACAATGCTCTAGTCGCCATTACGGTTGACTACCCCGGTTTGTTTCCAGCCTCCCAGGTGACTACGACCGAGGTTTTGACACCATCATTTGATCTGTGCTCAATTCTGACCATCCTATATTGATGGTGCATCGCAGGAGGTGCCTTTAAGGCGGGAAGCTGGACCTGCGGTGGCTGACCAGCAAGGGTCAGTTCGGCCCAGCAGGCGGAAGAGGAGTGCGATGCGAATTGAAACGTCGCCGCAACGGTACGGCGCACCGTTGTTTTTAAGGGAAGGATCCCTATATTAATGCTCATAACTTTTTCCAGGAGAAAGAGCGCTCGCCGGACAGTGTCCGGAGAGGTTGCCAATCAAGCCTCCGCCAGCCATGCTCCATCGCGTGGTCCAGAAGTGGAGGCGAACACAAGGCAAGAGCCGGATGCTCCTCCGATGGAGGATGCCGACAGGCTGTCCGCCACCCGGTCTGAGGTGGAGAGTGCCATGAATCACAGGCGTCGCCGGAAAGTTCTTCGTGACGCGTGTTTCTCCCTGAAGGCGTTGAATGCCTTTGATGCGGGAAATGCGCACCTCCGTGCTGCTCAAGATGGTTTAACCAGAGCCACGGAGCAGTATGTGAAGGACATATGGGTAAGTAATTTTAACAGTTATATATGCTAGTAGCCCCCGAGACTTAAAATAGTTAAAATAACTGATTTAAGGATCATTTATTATGTAGGATCTTACGGAGAAGAATACCCACCTGTCCAAGGAGCTCCAAGAGTGCAAGGCCCAACTTGAGGCCGCACTAGCCACCACAGGGGGAGCCACAGAGACCCCCGCTGGTAATACGTACTTCGAAAAGATAAGTAGTTAACAAAGTGTGGCGTGTGCGTAAATCTAACAATAATATTGCAGAGGGCGCCGGACTAGATCCGGACAAGCAACAGCTACTGCGTTAGCTAAAGGTCGGCGAGAGGGTGCTTATGAAGGTGCAGCAGGAGAGAAACAAGCTCCAAGATGCCCACACCCAGCTAGGAGAAGAGCTGAAAGGTGTTCGGGCCCAGCTGTCTGGCTCCGTGAAGGAGAATCAGCGGCTTCGTCGCGGCATTTATAGTAAGTGCTTGAGCAAATTCCTTTGAAAAGAAGAATTCGGCGAGGAAGTCGATTGACAGAAATGTGTCTTTAGGTGTGCTCACAGGTCGCCCTGCGGAGGAAATGCCTAGTTCAACGGGTGGCCAACTTCCCGAGCTGGTGCAACTGCTCGAACGTGTTCGGCAGGCGATGAGTGGCGTCGTTCAGGCTTTATGGCCATCCGTCTCCCTACCCGAGGGCCTTGGTGGGCTTGCTGAGAAGCTTCAGGGAGCACGGCGACGCCTCCGTCTGTGGAAGATATCGGCCTGCCGTCAGGGCGCCAGGGAGGCCTGGGCCATGGTGAAGACGCGGTACCCGAAGGCTGACCCAAACCACATGGCCGAGGTCGGACCTGCGGGGCCTGATGGGAAGGAGATCCCTGTGAGCTTGATGTACGGCCAAGTAGAACTGGCCGCGAAATATTCCCAACAAGACTATAAATTAGACAGCCTGTTAGATGGGATTGAAGAGGAGTACAATCAGTCAATTTGACGATGTAATTTGAAATGACATGTAAAATTCCTTCTAGCCGGATTGTAGATCGTTTGTCTTTGCGGACCTTTTTGCTTCAACCTTCGGACCCAACAGTCCGGAGTGTGTCCGAATACCCTTACGGTTATAGAAGAACCGGGGCATGCATGGAGACAAGGCGTTGGGGTCATAATTGCTTTATCAGACAAGTGCCCAACTAGCTATGTTATATTACATGGTTAGTAAGAAGCATCTTCCAGGGAGAATAGTTCCGTTAAGGGTTCCTTTCCCTGGGAGGCATGCCCTAAAGTGCATGTCCGGACTGCGAAAATAGCAGAGAAAGCATCTAGGGGCAAATGAATAAGTAATAAATCATCTTTCAAGTCACCGACCTAATATTCTCTTAAGAACGCTAGCTTTCGGCTTCACCCAGTCTGAGGTACACATCCGGCTGACTCGGGAGTAACAATCACAGAGGTGCTCCCTTTACCTCCTAGCCGAACAATCGGGAACGTAGGGGTAAGCATAGGAGCTAGGCAACCCAGCTTGGCCAAAACTTAAGTCATATCGATGCATATAATGGTGAAAAAAAAGGTACATGCGGAAGTATGACACATGTGTCGGGCATGAAGCCCGTATAATTAAGCTTCTGTTAAAGAAGACCCCAGGTATAATGAGTGCTAGGAGCACATCAACTGTGTGCGAACAATGCGCAAATCAGCCTATCCAAGGTATTCGAAAAAAAAGTGGGAAGAAGGAGGGGGACAAGAGAAAGTGAAAATGTAAAAAGGTGGATGGAGGAGTGAGACGAACTCTGAGTCTGGCGTTAGGCGTAGAATCTTCGGAGACGGGCTGTGTTCCATGGGTTTGGCTCGAGTCGGTTGTCAGATGCGTTGCATAGATGGTATGCTCCGCCGGTTAGGACTTGGTCGATGATGAAGGGACCTTCCCACTTGGGCTTAAGTTTGTCCTTTTTCTTGTCCGGCAGGCGTAGAACAAGTTCGCCGACATTGTAAGCTTTGGACCGTACTTCTCTGCTTTGATATCTTCGAGCCTGCTGTTGATAAAATGCGGAACGAGCTTTTGCCATGTCCCGCTCCTCCTCTAAGGCGTCCAAACTGTCCTGCCAATCCAGCTCGGCTTCTCTTTCTTCGTACATGCGCACGCGAGGTGAGTCATGAAATATATCGCAGGGCAGAACTGCCTCTGCGCCGTACACCATAAAAATGGTGTGAATCCGGTAGTTTGGTTTGGCGTGGTCTGCAGCCCCCAGAGTACGGAGTCGAGCTCCTCTACCCAGTGCGTCTTAGATTCCATGAGGGACCGCACTAGTTTGGGTTTGATGCCGCTCATGATTAGACCATTCGCTCGCTCGACTTGGCCGTTAGTTTGGGGATGATAGACTGAAGCGTAGTCGATCTTGATGCCCATATTTTTGCACCAGAGTTTAACCTCGTTGGCCGTGAAATTCGTGCCGTTATCAGTGATGATGCTGTGGGGGATGCCAAAACGGTGTACTACCCCGGATATAAAATCTATCACAGGTCCGTATTCTGCCGTTTTAACCGGCTTGGCTTCAATCCATTTGGTGAATTTGTCCACCATGACCAATAAGTATTTGTGCTTGTGGGTTCCCCCTTTAAGGGGTCCAACCATGTCAAGCCCCCAGACAGCGAACGGCCAGGTGATGGGTATAGTTTTGAGGGCGGTGGGTGGCATGTGGCTCTGATTAGCGAAGAGCTGGCAACCGACGCATCGTTGGACTAAGTCCTAAGCATCTGCCCGAGCTGTCGGCCAATAAAATCCTGTACGGAAGGCCTTACCTACAAGGGCCCGGGCTGCAGCGTGGTGCCCACCGAGTCCAGTGTGAATTTCAGCCAGGAGATTACGCCCTTCCTCTTCGGAGATACACCTTTGAAGGACTCCGGTTGTGCTTTTTTTATAAAGTTCTCCCTCATGGACCTTGTAGGCTTTAGATCGCCGAACTATGCAGCGGGCCTCATTTTGGTCTTCGGGAAGTTCCTGCCTAATTAAGTAGGCTAGGAATGGTTCCGTCCACGGGGCAATTACTGCCATTATTTCGTGGGCTGAAGGTGTTATTTCATTTGCTGAGCCGCCGATTGTGTCAGAATTGTCTGGGTTAGGTGATGCGGCTGGCTCCGGATTGTTATTTCCGGACTCCTCTTCCCATAATACGGATGGCTTAAAGAGCCATTCCAGGAAGATGTTTGGAGGGACGGCGTCGTGTTTTGCGTCGATGCGTGCTAACATGTCTGCTGCCTGGTTATTATCCTGGGCTACATGGTGGAATTCGAGTCCTTCGAACCGAGCTGACATTTTTAGGACGGCGTTGTGGTAAGCTACCATTTTCGGATCTTTGGCGTCAAAGTCTCCATTTACTTGGGATATTGCGAGGTTTTAATCCCCACGCACCTCTAGGCGTTGAATGCCCATGGAGATTGCCATCCGGAGGCCGTGTAGGAGGGCCTCGTATTCAGCTACGTTGTTGAAGTCCATGTACATTATTTGAAGTACATATTGGACTGTGTCTCCAGTTGGGGACGTCAAGACGACGCCAGCCCCCAAGCCAGCCAACATTTTGGATCCGTTGAAATGCATGATCCAATTGGAGTACGCGCCGTACTCTTTAGGGAGTTCGGCTTCGGTCCATTCGGCGACAAAGTCAGCTAGAACTTGCGATTTTATAGCTCGTTGTGGTTTGTAGGTTATGTCAAATGGTAAGAGCTCAATGGCCCATTTTGCAATCCTGCCCGTTGCGTCGCGATTGTTTATAATATCGTTGAGAGGTACTTCGGAGGCCACCTGTTATGGAACACTCTTGAAAGTAGTGTCGCAGCTTCCGGGATGCGATGAACACCGCATACGCTATCTTTTGATAATGTGGGTACCGGGACTTGCATGGAGTTAAGACAGTGGATACGTAGTACACTAGTTTTTGAAGAGGGAATCTGTGCCCTTTTGTTTCTCGTTCGACGACGAGTACCGCGCTGACAACCTGATGTGTTGCTGCGATATATAATAACATAGGTTCGCCCAGGTTGGGCGCGGCCAGGACCGGATTTGTTTCCAGTATGGCCTTGATTTCTTCGAGTCCGGCCGTGGCGGCATCCGTCCATTCGAAGTGCTCGGTGCGCCGGAAGAGGCGATAGAGGGGCAGAGCCTTTTCTCCCAGACGGGAGATGAAGCGGCTTAGATCCGCTACGCACCCCGTTAGTTTTTGTATTTGCTTGAGGTCTTTTGGGATATCCAATTGTGACAGAGCTCGGATCTTGGCTGGGTTTGCTTCAATTCCTCTGCCGGATACAATGAAGCCCAAAAGCTTTCCGGCTGGTACTCCGAAGACACATTTTTCTGGGTTGAGCTTAATGTCATATGCTCGGAGGTTGTCAAATGTCACCCTCAAGTCGTCTACTAGGGTTTCGACGTGTTTGGTCTTGACGACCACATCGTCTACGTATGCCTCTACTGTTTTGCCTATCTGGGTAGCCAGACATGTCTGAATCATGCGCTGATATGTTGCACCGGTGTTTTTGAGTCCGAAGGGCATTGTGTTGAAGCAGAATGGCCCATATGGAGTAATGAATGCCGTTGCGGCCTGGTCTTTTTCCGCCATCTTGATTTGATGGTATCCGGAGTATGCGTCGAGGAAGCACAATGAATCATGCCCTGCGGTAGCATCGATGATTTGGTCGATGCGAGGGAAAGGGAAAGGGTCCTTTGGACAGGCCTTGTTAAGGTCTTTGAAATCGACGCAGAGGCGCCAGGATTTGTCCTTTTTGGTACCATTACTAGGTTGGCTAGCCAGTCCGGATGTTTGATATCTCTGATGAATCCGGCTTCTAAGAGCTTGGCTAGCTCCTCTCCCATTGCCTGTCTTTTGGGTTCGGAAAATCGCCGAAGAGCTTGTTTGACTGGCTTGAATCCTTTTAGGATATTTAGGCTGTGCTCTGCCAGCCTGTGTGGGATTCTTGGCATGTCTGAAGGGTGCCAGGCAAAAATGTCCCAATTTTCCCGGAGGAATTCTTGTAGTGCGGCTTCTACATCAGGATTTAATTGTGTCCCAATGGATGCCGTCTTTGTGGGGTCCATTGGATGGACCTGAAATTTGACTATTTCATCTGCTGGTTTGAAAGAGGTGGACTTGGACCTCTTGTCGAGTATCACGTCGTCCCTATCCACCGTTGAGCGCAGCGCAGTTAGTTCCTCTGCCGCTAGGGCTTCGGATAATGCCTCTAGGGCCAGTGCGGCTGTCTTATTTTCAGCGCGTAGTGCTGTATCTGGATCACTGGCGAGAGTGATTATTCCATTGGGTCCGGGCATTTTGAGCTTCATGTACCCGTAATGGGGTATAGCTTGGAAGACTGTGAATGCCTCTTGCCCTAACAAAGCGTGATATCCGCTGCCGAATGGGGCCACTTGGAACGTGACCTCTTCGGACCTGTAATTGTCCGGCGAGCCGAACACTACATCTAGTGTTATTTTTCCTGTGCAGCGTACTTCTCGACTAGGGATTATTCCCCTAAAGGTTGTGCTGCTCCGCTCGATGCGGCTCCAGTCAATTTCCATTTTTTGAAGAGTTTCTTCGTAGATGAGGTTTAATCCACTGCCGCCATCCATGAGTACCTTGGTAAGACGAAAGCCGTCCACTATCGGACTGAGGACCAATGCGGCTGGTGCTCTAGCTGTTCAGAATTTAGGTTCGTCGCTGGCATTGAAGGTGATAGCCGTGTCACTCCATGGATTTGTTGTTGCTACCTAGTAGACTTCGGCGAGGCTGCGGATTGTTCGTTTCCGCATGTTATTTGATGCGAAAGTCTCGAAGACTGTTAATACCGTACTGGTGCTGTTGGGCTGGTTGCCGGGGCTAAAAATCCTTCGCCACTTTTGGCCACCTGCCGTAATATCCAACATGCTCGAAGGCTATGTGTTGGAGTGGCGCCCTCCGTACTGTGGATTTTGCAGGGTCCGTTGAGCCATCCCTCCAGTACGGTTCCGTACCCTTTAGGGGGTTTTTGCTTTTTGGTTTTTAACCCAGGTGTTTGAGTATGACGCACCCTTTTATTTCGGACTGGGGTTGTATTCAGGGCCGGATTGTCCCAAAACCTAGTTTCGGTTTTCCAGGCACTCTCCATCGCGCAGTATTTTTGTACAATGGTCGCTAGGTCGACGAAGCATGTCACTTTGCGACGACTGATGGCGTTTATGATTCCCTTGTCCGTGCAATTGTTGCAGAAGATTGAAATCGCGCTTTCTTCACGGCAGTCCTTTATCCTGTTCATAACCAGGAGGAATCTGGCCCAGTAATGATGTACTGTTTCATTGGGCTCTTGCCGTATTTGAGATAGATCACTTATGTTTGGGTGGGTGGGTGGAATCAAGTTCGGAACCCCGCCCGATCTGAGGCTCAAAGGCCAAGAAGCTTCCGGATTTGGAAGCTTGGTTTGCTGGACGCTTTCCAACAAATCTGGTCCGATGCCTGACTTTAGGTTCAGTATTTGATTAGCGTCCGTCCCTCCGCGGAAATCCGGCATGGAGGGATCGGGAATCCGGACATAGTTGGTTTTTAACATAGAAGAAGAGTTGCCGCATTGTTCCTCTACCACAACAACGTGGTGGGTAACCTGGCGAGAGTTAATTTCTCTCAGATCGGTTTTAAGCCCAATCTGATCATAGTCGGTAGCGACTCCCAGGGCGGCGATGTGATCCAAGAGCTCGTTTATGGAGGAGAGCTCAATCGGATCTAGCTGCTCGGCGAATTCCGAGCTGACGTGAAGATCGCTTTTAATGACCTGAGAGGTCATCATCGGAGTGGTGGCCGAACAGGCGGTCATAAGAAAACCGCCTAGCCGGATAGTTTGGCCAGCGGCCAAAGCTCCCTTGACGATGGTGCCGTCTTTAAAGACGGGAAAAGGCATCCTTCCTGATGGTGACGGCACAGAGGAACTCTCAATGAAAGCACCAATGTCGGTGTCAAAACCGGCGGATCTCGGGTAGGGGGTCCCGAACTGTGCGTCTAGGCGGATGGTAACAGGAGACAAGGGACACGATGTTTTACCCAGGTTCGGGCCCTCTTGATGGAGGTAAAACCCTACGTCTTGCTTGATTAATATTGATGATGTGTGTTACAAGAGTGGATCTACCACGAGATCAAGGAGGCTAAACCCTAGAAGCTAGCCTATGGTATGATTGTTGTTCGTCCTAAGGACTAAAGCCATGCGGTTTATATAGACACCGGAGAGGGCTAGGGTTACACAAAGTCGGTTACAATGGTAGGAGATCTACATATCCGTATCGCCAAGCTTGCCTTCCACGCCAAGGAAAGTCCCATCCGGACACGGGACGAAGTCTTCAATCTTCTATCTTCATAGTCTTGGAGTCCGGTCGATGATGATGGTTCGGCTATCCGGACACCCCCTAGTCCGGGATTCCCTCAGGGGGGTCTGCCCTGGCGACCCTCCTCTCTCTCCACTAAGGTCCATGGTGGCCCATTAGTTCCCCCGGGGGTTCTAGTAACCCCTCTTGTACTCCTTTTTACCCGAAACTACCTTGAACACTTCTGGTGTCCAAATAACATGGTCCAATATATCAATCTTTATGTCTCGACCATTTCGACACTCCTCGTCACGTTCGTGAACTCATACGGGACTCTGAGCAAACTTCGGTCATCAAAAAACATAACTCATAATACAAATCATCATCGAACGTTAAGCGTGCGGACCCTACGGGTTCGAGAACTATGTAGACATGACCGAGACACATCTCCGATCAATAACCAATAGAGGAACCTGGATGCTCATATTGGCTCTATAAGGGCATATTTATCCCTTAGGTGTTTTGGTGATTGATGACAATGCTTTTGCGGACTAATCATGTGCCTTGAGTTTCTCAGACGCTTCATCACTAGGCACGAGAAGATTCGGTGCCCCTCGAAGACTATTGAAGACGGCGTTGTTCTACGTTTCTTTTTGGTGGATTTGAGTCGTAGGAGAGCCGTACTATTAAGAGGGGGTCCGCGTCGGAAAGGTTCGGGTGGAATCATCACGTACACGTTTCTTTCATTGTCTCCTCCTTTCCCTTGCACTTTGGAGCATTCCCCGTCTATCCTCTATGTGAGTGTCTGGACTATTGTTGCTGAGCTTGTAGTAGTACTGCTCCCTGGAGCGGTAGTACTGCAGGCACTTGCGGTAGTACCGTGCCCATGCGTGGTAGTACCGCAGGAGCCCACGGTAGTACCACTCCCTCAGAGTCGTAGTACCGTGGCTCCTAGGCCAAGTACCGCTGCGTCGCGGTAGTAGGCGCGGATATAATTTTTTACATCCGTGCCCACACGGTAGTACCGCACGCCGAGGGCGGTAGTACCGCGGGTGCCCACGGTAGTACCGCTCCCCCCGAGTTGTAGTACCATGGTTCCCTGGCCTAGTGCCGTTGCTTCACGGTAGTAGGGGCGGATGTAATTTTTTACTTCCGCACCCACACGGTAGTACCGCGCCTTGTGAACGGTAGTACCGTGATGGATATTTGCATTGTCTCTTTAACCGCGGAAGTAGGCACGGATGTATTTTTATTCATCCGTGCCGTTTCCAGACTTTGCCTTACCTGCCTCGCGGTAGTACCGCGGGTGGGTGCGGTAGTACCGCGCTCACGGTAGCTCTGCCTATGGTATAGTCTCTGTAGCTGCCGCGGTAGTACCGTGGTCCCCCATGGTAGTACCGCGTGGCCTTGCGGTAGTACCGCGCCCCTGGAGCGGTAGTACCGCATGTCGCAGGATGGTCTAAGTGGATAACGGTTGGATCTCTTCCTTGACTATAAAAGGGGCGTCTCCTACCTCTAGTGGACTACCTCTTCCACCTCTAAGCTCCATTGTTGCTCCAAGCTCCATTTTCGCCCGATCTCTCTCCCTAGCCAATCAAACTTGTTGATTTGCTCGGGATTGGGTGACTAGGGCCCGATCTACACTTCCACCAAGAGATATTCGATTCCCCCCACTTATCCCTAGCGGATCTTGTTACTCTTGGGTACTTGAGCACCCTAGACGTTTGAGGTCACCTCGAAGCCATACTCCATTGTGGTGAAGCTTCGTGGTGTTGTTGGGAGCCTCCAATTGTTGTGGAGATTGCCCCAACCTTGTTTGTAAAGGTTCGGTCACCGCCTTCAAGGGCACCAATAGTGGAATCACGGCATATCACATTGTGTGAGGGCGTGAGGAGATTACGGTGGCCCTAGTGGCTTCTTGGGGAGCATTGTGCCTCCACACCGCTCTAACGGAGACGTACTTCCCTTTAAATGGAAGGAACTTCGGTAACACATCCTCGTCTCCAACGGCTCCACTCTTGGTTATTTCGTGCCTTTACTTTTGCAAGCTTACTTGTGTTGTATCTATTACTTGCTTGTGTGCTAGTTGTCATTGCATCATATAGGTTGTTCACATAGTTGCATATCTAGACAACCTATTTTGTTGCAAGGTTTAAATTGATAAAGAAAAGCTTAAAATTGTTAGTTGCCTATTCACCCCCCCCCCTCTAGTCAACCATATCGATCCTTTCAATTGGTATCAGAGCCTCGTCTCTTTATTAAGGACTTTACCGTACGAAGAGTATGGTTGACACCACAGACGGTGCGGAGGAGAACTCCGGTGTGAATCCTATCTCGTCTACGACCGATGGGGGAACCTCGATCTCTCATGAGGAATCCAATGTGGCTCTAGACACATTGAAAGACTCCATGACGACCAAGGTTGAAAGCATGTTTACTAATTTCTTGAAGGACTTAAATTGTCCACCTCCCCGATGAAAGTGGGTGATCCCACTAACAAGGTGATGGATGCTACCTCCGACAAGGGGGAAGCTAACAGTGAAAAGAGTCCTTCTACCAGTGGTAGAAATGGCACCGGCATCTTTGCCCATGTGGAACCTCCAATTTATGGAGGATCGATTCCCTCTACTCATTTTAATCATGCCAGTCCTCCTCCTAAGATTGTGAAAAATGAGGATTTTGATTCTTGGGTGTATCGTTTCAAGCGCCATCTAAAACATGTGAATACTAACCTTTGGAGAATCATTGAAGAAGGTTTCCGTCCACATGACCCAAGCAACTTCACCCCTCGAGAAGCCGTGGATAATCAATTCAATGAGAGTGCTCTCTTCATCATCCAAGATGCAATCCTTCCCGAAGATCTCCCTCATCTTCGAC
The DNA here is from genome assembly GCF_018294505.1 of Triticum aestivum. Taxonomy (NCBI): domain Eukaryota; kingdom Viridiplantae; phylum Streptophyta; class Magnoliopsida; order Poales; family Poaceae; genus Triticum; species Triticum aestivum. The sequence continues at coordinate 590,721,143 of NC_057798.1, read as the reverse complement.
CTCATGCCATGGCCAAAGACGCATGGCGATGCGTTGTGTCTCTCTATCAAGGAAGTGCTAGCATTCAACGCTCCAACTATGAAGTGGTACAAGATGAAGCCGATGAGTTTGCAATGAAAGAAGATGAAGAACCTCGTGAGCTCTTTCGAAGAGTGACCAAACTCTCGGTCTCACTCCGAGATCATGGGAGCAAGGACACGGATGACAATTGGATCAAGCACAAGTTCCTCAAGGACATGATGCCCTACAACAAGGCCATGTCCTACATCATTCGTCAAAGACCGGACTTCCACTCCATGACCTCGAGTGAAGTGTTGGATGAGTTCGTTGCAATGAGCATTTTGGACAAGACCGCCGACAATGCGGTGCTCCGTTCCCAAAGGACAAAGAAGCCCAACCTTGCTTTGAAGGCCAAGGTTAGTGTGGAAGAAGAGGAAGAAGAGGAAGATGATGAGAGCAACCCCGAAGACACCAAATATGATTATCATGAGCACATGGATCTTGCTTCAAGACAATTTTGGAGCAAGAAGAATACAAGACCCAACTTCAACAAGAACAACTCAAGTGGCGTCAAGGGCAAGCAACGAGTTAGAACTTGCTTCAACTGTGGCAATGTGAGTCATTTCGTTCTGGATTGTCCTTACGAGAAGCGGGAAGACAATGGTGGCAAGTTCATCCGAAAAGACAAAGCCAAGTCCTTCCCCAACAAGAACAACTTCACCAAGAAGACTCCTACTCGTGGGTTGGTGGTTCAATAAGAATACAATGAGGATGACGATGATGATGATAATGGATAAGCAATGTCCATGGCGTCCATTGCCATTGCTACCACTCCCCAGGTGTCTCTCTTTGATTCACCCAACGAGAACATCACCGCCAAGTGCCTCATGGCTAAAGCTCCCAACAAGGTAACCCCCAACATCAAAACCACCATCATTACTAATCCCTCCTTGGAGGGTTGCATTGATGAACATGATGAGTCTAATGAGGAAGTGAATAAATTTGAGTCTTTTATGAGTAAGCTCAAGGGCAAATCCAAGAAGCACTTTGTTACTCTCTTGGAACAACTTGGTGAGGCCAATTACATGATTGAGGCTCACGAAGAAACCATCTCTAAGATGGAAGGTCATAGTCATGAATATGCCGATGAGATATTGGATCTCTCTAATGCTCTTGAGAAAGAGCGTGGGCATCGTTTGACTCTTGAGGAGTCACAAAACGATGACCATGCTAAGTTAAAGAAAGATCTTGATCATGCTCTTGTCGTGTCTTGTGTTCTAACTTCCGAGAAGGCTAAACTTGGGGTTGATCATGCTAGACTCAAGGAGGAGTTTGAGATACTTTACAAGGCCCACAAGGTCTTGAAGGGTGCCCATGCTAACCTCAAGGAGTCTCATGCTCAACTCCAAGTTAAGCTAACCAAGGAAAAGGCCACCTTCCCTCATATGGTATTAATTGATAATGCATATGCTACTAACCCGTGTTGTGAGCATGTGCATCTTGTGGAGGAGAATGCCAAGTTGAAGGATCAACTTGAGAAAGGCCTTGTAACTTGCATTCAAGGTGAGAAGAATCTCAACGACCTTTTGAGTAATCGACAGGAAGTTGTGGCCAAGAAGGGAATTGGGTTTGCCCCCAAGTCCAAGAACAAGAAGAAGAACGACAAGACCCATCATCCTCCTCCTCTCAAGCAAACTTTTGTGAAAGAGGGAGAGGGTGCTCCTAAGGAGAAGAAGGAAAAAGTGACGGGGGTTGATGTGAAAAAGGGCAAAACCATCTCCTCCAACAAAGCCGGCGACTTTAACCCGTCATATGTGTTGTGCCGTGCTAGTGATGGACATGTTTATGCTAAATTTGTTGGTTCTCCTTATGAGTACATTGAATGGTCTATTTGGGTTCCTAAGACCCTTGTTACTAACATCAAAGGACCCATTACTAAATGGGTACCTAAAACCAACCATTGATCTCTTGTAGGTGTTTGCTTCCGGGGGGGGTCATGGTTGCTCGATAGTGGAGCAACAAATCATATGACCGGAAGCAAGGACTTGGTGATGGACGTGCAAAAGATTCCATCTATGCCCACCAATGTCGAGTGGGGTGATGCCTCACATTCTAAGGTATTGGGTCTTGGCAAGGTTTTCATTTCTCATGATCTAACGATCGAGAAAGTCATGCTTGTTGAGTCCCTTGCATACAATTTACTTTCCGTTCGTCAACTTGCACTCATGGGCTTTGCCACTTTCTTTGACATTGATACCGTGGCCCTCTTGTGGAGCAAGACTCTTAAAGTAGCCTTTGTTGGGCATGTCGAGAACGGTCTCTATGTGATAAACTTTTCGGAGTGACCCACTAAGACCGCGACATGCCTAATGGCTAAAGTTGATGTGGCATGGCTTTGGCATCGCCGTTTAGCCCATGTCAATATGAGCTCTTTGCAAAGTCTTCTCAAGGGGGACCATGTCCGTGGACTAACAAATGTTAGTTTTGCCAAAGACTGTGCGTGCAGTGCTTGTATTGAAGGAAAGCTTCATGAGAAGGCTCGACCTCCCACGACCATCATCTACTCGAAGAGACCCTTGGAGCTCCTTCACATGGATCTCTTTGGGCCCCCATCATCTGATAGTCTTGGAGGTAGAAATTATTGCTTGGTGATTGTGGATGATTATTCAAGATACACTTGGGTATACTTCTTCAAGAGGAAGAGTGAGACTCAACAAACCGTCATCGACTTTGCAAATGAAGCTCAACGTCAACATAATGCAAAGACCTTGACAATAAGAAGTGACAATGGCACCGAGTTCAAGAACTACACCTTGGATGAGTTTCTTAGTGATGAGGGGATCAAGCATCAATATGCTGCACCATATACCCCTCAACAAAATGGTGTTGCGGAGAGGAAGAACCGGATGTTGATGGATGCGGCAAGGACCATGATGGTGGAGTTCAAGTCTCCATAGAACTTTTGGGCCGAAGCCATCAACACCGCATGTCATGCATCCAATCGGCTCTATCTCTGCAAAGGCTTGAACAAGACCCCTTATGAGATACTCACCGGCAACAAGCCCAATCTCAAGTACTTCCGGGTGTTCGGGTGTAAGTGCTTCATTCTCAAGAAAGGTGTTCGTTTGTCTAAATTTGAGGCTAGAGCATATGAGGGCATATTTGTTGGTTATGCTACAAACTCTCATGCTTACCGTGTTCTCAACAAGTCCACCGGACTCATTGAGGAGACATGTAACGTGGAGTTTGACGAAAATAATGGCTCCCAAGTGGAGCAAAGTGGTACTTGTGATGTAGGTGAAGAAATTCCTCCCCAAGCCATAAGAAGAATGGGTATTGGTCATATTCTACCCATTGAGGAACCCCTTGTGGCCGAAGGAGAAGGACAATGCTCCACTCAAGTGGAGCCATCACCTACTCAAGACCCACACGCTTCCGAAGAACAAAGTGAAGGCCCTCAACCTCGTGAAAAAGACCAAGGGCAAGATCAATCTCAAGATGGTGGTGAACCTCCAAATGATGCCCAAGGTCAAGTTCTTCCCCTTGAGCAAGTTCAAGATCATGAGCAAGCTCAAGATCAAGAACAAGCTCAAGACGGTGCTCAAGATAATCAAGTTAACCCTCCTCCTTCCACATCCGAGGAGGAATTAGAGCGTCGTGCTGCGAAGATTGCTTCCAAACTCACCACCAAAGGCCATCTCATGGAGAATGTGGTTGGAAGCCTAAGAAAGGGGGTAAGCACTCGTAGACAATTAGCAAACTATTGTGAACATCACACGTTTGTCTCTTGTGTTGAACCCCAAAAGGTCTATGAGGCGCTCGAAGACTCGGATTGGCTCAATGCCATGCATGAAGAACTCAACAACTTCGAGTACAACAAGGTGTGGAGGTTGGTGCCAAGGCCATCGGGGAACCACAACGTCATTGGAACCAAGTGGATTTTCAAGAACAAGCAAGATGCTCATGGGAACATCATTCGCAACAAGGCAAGATTGGTAGCACAAGGCTACTCCCAAGTCGAGGGTATCGACTACGGTGAAACCTTTGCTCCCATTGCTCGCCTTGAATCCATTTGTTTGTTGATTAATTATGCTTCCCATCACAACTTTAAGTTGCAAAAAATGGATGTGAAAAGTGCTTTTCTTAATGGTCCTATTAATGAGTTGGTCTATGTCAATCAACCCCCCGGGTTCGAGGATCCCTACTTCCCGGATCATGTGTATCAACTCGATAAGGCACTCTATGGCCTTAAACAAGCCCCACGTGTGTGGTATGATCACCTTACCGAGTTGCTACAAGATCGTGGATTTGAGGTGAATCGACCCCACTCTTTTTACTAAGAAGGTCAAAGGGGAGTTGTTTGTATGCCAACTATATGTTGATGATATTATCTTTGGTTCCCCTAACAAAGCTTTCAATGAGAAATTTGCCGCTCTCATGACCTCCAAGTTCAAGATGTCTTTGATGGGAGAGTTGAAGTTCTTCCTTGGTTTTGATATCAAACAAAGAAGAGAAGGAACCTTCATCAACCAAGCCAAATATACTCAAGACATGCTAAAAAGATTCAAGCTAAGTGATGTCAAGCCGGCTTCTACTCCAACGCCTATCAAGTGCCAACTTGACATTGATCCCAATGGTAAAGCGGTGGATCAAAAGGTATATCGCTCCATGATTGGCTCCTTGCTTTACCTTTCTGCATCTAGACCGGATATCATGTTGAGTGTGGGAATGTGTGCATGGTTTCAAACCGCACCGAAGGAAAGTCACTATGTGGCGGTCAAGCGAATCTTTCGATATTTGGCTCATACCCAAACTTTGGCTTATGGTACCCAAGAGGGGCAAACTTCAAGCTTGAAGGATTTACGGATTCCAATTGGGCGGGAGACAAAGTGGATAGGAAGTCCACCTCCGGAGGGTGCCAATTCCTTGGTTGCTCTTTGGTGAGTTGGTCTTCCAAGAAGCAAAGTTGTGTGTCTCTCTCGTCCACCGAAGCGGAATATGTGGCGGCCGGTAGTTGTTGTGCTAAACTCTTATGGATGAGGCAAACTTTAAAGGAGTATGGTGTCATGTGTGACAAAGTGCCTCTTTGGTGTGACAATGAAAGTGCCATCAAGATTTCTCTCAATCCGGTGCAACACTTCAAGACGAAGCATATTGAGATACAGTATCACTTCATCCGGGATCACATTAGGCGAGGGGAGATCGAGCTCAAGTATGTCAACACTCATGATAACCTTGCAGATATTTTCACGAAGCCCTTGGATGAAGCAAGATTCCGCGAGTTACGGCATGAGCTAAATATCATTGATTCGAGCAATGTGACTTGAACCCTTGCACCCCCCACCACACTCAACTTGTTGTCTAGTTTAGATGTAGGCATGGACATAGGGGGGTGTTGTTCTCTCAATGAACTCTCCCTCCCCCCATTATGCATAAATAGATCAACTCTTTCACATTAGCCATTTTTTATGGTACTTGTGCTCCAAAGACGAGTTTTGGTCATGGGCCCAAGGATAATTCTTTGCGGTGCCATACCAACTAACTCAAACATAGGTGGCTCCGGCCACCGCCCTCTCCTTTTGAGAGGTTGTGTCGCATGGTGGTTTCTAGTTGTCTTTCTTCCTTTGGGTTGTGTGTGTTCTTGTGGTATCCTTTGTGCTAAAAGTTTCATTGCAAAGACCTTCGTCTTTTGTTGAAACCTGTGTTTTCTTGAGCTCACGGTACTACCGCAGCCTGCTACGGTACTACCGTGTGAGGGGAGCACGGTACTATCGCCCCCCCACCCCCCCCCCCACGCGGCAGTAATTTTTTACTGCCGCCTGGGTGAGCGGTACTACCGCTTTGGTGCGGTACTTCCGCCCAAGCGGTACTACCGTGATGACATGCGGTACTACCGCGACGTCTCAGACGCGTGGGGATAAGGACGGGCAGGGGGAGTTCTAACTCCCCCATACCCATTCGCCAGTTCCTCCACATCATTTCTCTCTCTCCCACGCTCAAGAACGGGGCCGGCGTTCGTCACCGGATCTCCGCCTCCGGCTGCCCTCCCATGATTTAGTCCGGTGGGATCGTTCCCCACCACGTGCTCTTGCTATGGACCAAGGTCTTTCCCCAACTCCTTCTCGTTTTTGTTGTGTTCTTTGCCTCTAGGTTTTTGGGGGAGACTTGTGTGTTCTAAAGATTCTTAGGCTAAATCTATGCAAGAGTATGATGAAGGAGAGTAGCTTTGCGCAGGAATTATACTTGTATTTTTGTCCTGTGCTAGATTTGATCACCGTAGCACCGCCGTGGTTTCGCGGTTCTTTTCAGATTTGAATTGTCGTTTGGATCTGAAGCGGTGCGGTACTACCGCCCGTCTGGCGCGGTACTACCGCTTGTCGGGTACTACCGCCCGTCTGGCGCGGTACTACCGCACTCGCTGCGGCACTAAGGTTTTACTACCACTCCCACCACGGTACTACCGTGACCTCGCACGATACTACCGCGACTTGGAGCGGTACTAAAATTTTAGTACCGCAGGCTCTGGCAGTACTACCGTGGATCACATCTATCTCATGGCAACTTTCACGTATACTTTCTATGTGTTTCTTGTGCTTTGTCGTGGTCTTTGCATTGATCCTTTTTGCGTTTCGTGGGTGTTTTGTGTTTGTGTCTCAGGTGGTGGCTCTCGTCGTTCCAATCCCAGTCGTGACACAGGCTCCAAGCGTCTGCGCAATCCAGGTGAAGCACCAGAGGGCTCCACTGCCCCCAAGTGCCATGTCAAGACATCAGCTAGCAAGCACAAGGAACCCGCTAAGGGCATGGACGAGATACCCCAATCTGAGTTTGTCCGTCTCAGGCAGCTCAACCCGTATGTGAACCCTCGTGCTACTATCAAAGGTTGTGAGCTGTTTTGGAACAAGCAACAGACTCTCACTTATCTGGATGTCATCAGAATACCTATGTGGATGTCAAATGGATAGAAATGCATCACCTGAGGAAGGACAAGCATCGTGAGTACTTTGGAGAAGCTCTGGACCTGGTGGAGCAGTTTGGTATTGAACATGTGATCTCTTTTCACCTTGACTATGACCCTGAGCTCATCTGTCAGTTCTTTGCCTCAGTATACTTTCACCATGATGAGGAGCGAAGGATGACCTGGATGACCAATGGCCGTAAGATGAGTACTACTTGGAAGGAGTTCATGGACCTGCTCCACGTTCCTGATGACGAGCTCAACACTCCCGTGGGTGTTCGCCCCCATGCTAATCCTGAGTCTGCTAACAAGGACAAGCTTCAGCCATACTATGTTGAGAAGGCGCTTCCCAATGGCAAGACGGGGTTGGTGCTCAACTCTTTTATGGATATCATGTATCGCATCTTCCGCAACTCCTTGTTCCCTCGCATTGGTGACAAGGACAAGGTTCATGCCTATATGGTGGATATGATGCTCATTTGCGAGGAGGCTCATTTGTCTCAGACTCAGCCACTTGATGTCTCACACATCACGTGGTGTGAGCTTCGGTTTGCGGTGTTCAACCGCAAGGTGCCTATCTATGGGCCTTATCTGTTTCTGCTGATCTCGAAGACTTGGGAGAAGATGTTGCCTGGTGAGGAGTTCCTTGCTCCAGACTGGATTCGCCATGATCCCATCTGTCTCCGTGTCAAGCCCAACTGGGCCAACACTACTACTCGTGCTGAGGCGTCTGCTTCTAGGGCTGCTGTTGATGAGGAGGATGCTGGCGCCAAGGATGTTGCTGAGGGCCGTGCTGCTAGGCCTTCCCAGAGTTCCTCTATGCCTTCGTGGGCCAAGAAGCTGAAGGACAAGATGAAGACTCTTTTCTGCATGCAAGCCAAGGGGTAGTACAGGACTCACGTGGCATCTAAGGAGAGTCGCCGCCGGGACAAGAAGATCTTGTAGTTGTATGGCGAGGATGTGTCTGGTGGTTCTGAGGATCGCATCACTCTAGAGGCCGAGTGGATGGAGAAGCAAGGCTACAGGTGGACTGATTCTGAGGAGGACGTCGAGGAGACCATCCCTGCCGCCGAGGAGTCTGACGAGGAGCGTTGGGATGAGTTCCCTGCTAGAGCCACCCCTTGTGTGTAGGTGTCCTCTTTGCCTTTTTGGCGTCTCGATGCCAAAGGGGGAGAGAGAGTAGGGATTTGCGAGTCGGGTGTCGTTGTTCGTGTTTGGTGTGTTTGCTGCTTTCTCGTTTGAACCTCGTTTGAACCTCATTTTAGTTGCTTTGGGTTGCTTTACTTCATATGGTGTAAGACATATGCACTCTATCTATCTTTGCGAGCTTGTGATATATTGTGCTACCTTTGTGCTATGCTCTGCTTAGATGTTAGTTATCATGCCTTTGTCTCTAAAATATAGGGGGGGTGTTGATCCTAGTTTGTGTGCTATGCAGTCCAAAGCATCCATCTAGATTGCACACATCTAGGGGGAGCCTGTCTATATTCTAGAGAGGAGGGGTTTGCCTTTGCTCAATATTATCTCATCTATGTGCAAATCCCGTAATGTCATCAATCCACCAAAAAGGGGGAGATTGTAAGGGCATATTATCCCTTAGGTGTTTTGGTGATTGATGACAATGCTTTTGCGGACTAATCGTGTGCCTTGAGTTTCTCAGACGCTTCATCACTAGGCACGAGACGATTCGGTTCCCCTCGAAGACTATTGAAGACGGCGTTGTTCTATGTTTCTTTTTGGTGGATTTGAGTCGTAGGAGAACCGTACTATTAAGAGGGGGTCCGCGTCGGAAAGGTTCAGGAGGAATCATCACGTACACGTTTCTTTCATTGTCTCCTCCTTTCCCTTGCACTTTGGAGCATTCCCCGTCTATCCTCTATGTGAGTGTCTGGACTACTGTTGCTGAGCTTGCGGTAGTACTGCTCCCTAGAGCGGTAGTACTGTAGGCACTCACGGTAGTACCGTGCCCATGCGCGGTAGTACCGCAGGAGCCCACGGTAGTACCACTCCCTCAGAGTCGTAGTACCGTGGCTCCTAGGCCAAGTACCGCTGCATCGCGGTAGTAGGCGCGGATGTAATTTTTTACATCCGCGCCCACACGGTAGTACCGCACGCCGAGGGCGGTAGTACCGGGGGTGCCCACGGTAGTACCGCTCCCCCCGAGTTGTAGTACCGTGGTTCCCTGGCCTAGTGCCGTCGCTTCATGGTAGTAGGGGCGGATGTAATTTTTTACATCCGCACCCACATGGTAGTACCGCGCCTTGCGGATGGTAGTACCGTGACGGATATTTGCATCGTCTCTTTAACCGCGGAAGTAGGCACGGATGTATTTTTATTCATCCGTGCCATTTCCAGACTTTGCCTTACCTGCCTCGCGGTAGTACTGCGGGTGGGTGCGGTAGTACCGCGCTCGCGGTAGTTCTGCCTATGGTATAGTCTCTGCAGCTGCCGCGGTAGTACCGTGGCCCCCCACGGTAGTACCGCGTGGCCTTGCGGTAGTACTGTGCCCCTGGAGCGGTAGTACCGCATGTCGCAGGCTGATCTAAGTGGATAACGGTTGGATCTCTTCCTTGACTATAAAAGGGGCGTCTCCTACCTCTAGTTGACTACCTCTTCCACCTCTAAGCTCCATTGTTGCTCCAAGCTCCATTTTCGCCCGATCTCTCTCCCTAGCCAATCAAACTTGTTGATTTGCTCGGGATTGGGTGACTAGGGCCCGATCTACACTTCCAGCAAGAGATATTCGATTCCCCCCACTTATCCCTAGCAGATCTTGTTACTCTTGGGTGCTTGAGCACCCTAGACAGTTGAGGTCACCTCGAAGCCATACTCCATTGTGGTGAAGCTTCGTGGTGTTGTTGGGAGCCTCCAATTGTTGTGGAGATTGCCCAAACCTTGTTTGTAAAGGTTCGGTCGCCGCCTTCAAGGGCACCAATAGTGGAATCACGGCATCTCGCATTGTGTGAGGGCGTGAGGAGATTACGGTGGCCCTAGTGGCTTCTTGGGGAGCATTGTGCCTCCACACCGCTCTAACGGAGACGTACTTCCCTTTAAACGGAAGGAACTTCAGTAACACATCCTCGTCTCCAACAGCTCCACTCTTGGTTATTTCGTGCCTTTACTTTTGCAAGCTTACTTGTGTTGTATCTATTACTTGCTTGTGTGCTAGTTGTCATTGCATCATATAGGTTGTTCACATAGTTGCATATCTAGACAACCTATTTTGTTGCAAGGTTTAAATTGGTAAAGAAAAGCTTAAAAATTGTTAGTTGCCTATTCACCCCCCCCCCC